>NW_026725605.1:0-56371 GCF_029784015.1 Lycium ferocissimum
CTGCTAGTCCTTTTTCCCAAAAAATAAGAGAAAATTTGCACAGTTTATTCAAATGGGTTGGTCTTTAATTTGCCCTTAAAATCCATCTTATGCCTAGCAGTAATCGTTAAGGTGCGGGTATAATTTATGAGATTATAATGCGAAAATATAAACTTATGCGGAAAAGAGTTATTTGCCTCCGAAAATTGAAGACCAACACAAAATAGGACAAAGTGCAAATGAGGCGAAGTGCACAAAATAGCTACTTTTGGAACCACTATTTAATACAAATCCATTTTTATAAAGTAATTAATATTTAGCCGCCTCAAAATCAAACTTCTAACTTTGAATATGAAGTTTCAAACTTGAGATATAAGAGTTATAAGTTATGAAGTTCGAACTCCACAATTCAAACTTTTAACTTCAGGATATTGTTTTTTGAAGTCTTCAGAAAAAGTGTATCTCCACAGCTCGAATTATAAGTTGTGATTATATTTTAAATAGCGGCATTTGACTGAGATATATACCTCTATAGTTTGTCTATGTGGACGCATGTAAAAATAGCTAACAGTGATAGGATTGATTGATTTCATGATTTGTTTAAGTCTAATGCATAATATTGCCAATTTAGGAAATTTCCAAGTCCCTTTTAATTACTTTCTTGGAACCTTCCCTTTCACCATACACGGGAGAAAACAACTAGCAGGACTTAAATTATCTGCTTTCTTCCAAAATTACTGACATGAAATGATGTTGAATATTGTCGAGTAAGTAATTATAAAGTCACTCGTCATTTCTGTCAGATTAATTAACAGAATTACATGGGGGAGCTCAGATCTTATTTGTCCTTCTTTTGCTTCACTTTTTCTTCTTATTCTGTTTCTATTTTGGCATCACTATTAGTATATACTACTATTTCCTTCCTGCTTTTCGCAAATGTGAACAGTTTTGATCCCCTGATTCAGTTTCCTATATTGAAGAACACAACAGGCAAATCAATAACCCTTATTTACGTGAATGAATTTGGAGCCAAAGGAGATGGCATCACCGATAACACTAAGGTAAGTCCTTTTTAGGGTCAAACCACCAATGTTTTCCATGTTTCTATGCCATCGTTCTAAAGTAGATACTATAATTTTATATACTATAAAGTCATTTAAAAAAAAGATAATTATGAGATAACTCTATTTAATATTCTTATCATTAATAAATAACTTAAAATATTTGGTACATGACCCGGATATAAAAGGTTAAGTTACAGCATCGATGTACATTATGCTTACCATCCTCGTATACACACAATTAATGTAGTGTGCTTCACTTGTGAGTTGAGGAATTCTTATGTATTTTTCGATTTTCAACTTACATATTTGGAAAATCGCCTGTTCTTCACCATTACGACCAAAAATCATCCTCCCACACGGATATACATTCTTAGTTCGACCAATTGATTTTGTTGGGCCTTGCCGGTCAAAGGTTTCTCTTGTAGTAAGTGCTAAACTCTTAACAATTTTAACTTGTCCAACAATAGTACTATGTTTTTTTTTAAAATAAAGATGATCAGTTGTTTTTTTTTTTTTTTACCAATACATACATATATATAAGATTGCAGGTTCAATTGTAGCGCCGAAAGATCCAGAAGTGTGGGATGGATTGGATCCACATAAATGGCTTTATTTCCATAAGTGCGACCTGACTGTACAAGGAGGAGGAACAATAAACAGGATGGGCCATAAATGGTGGGCTAGGTCATGCAAGATTAATACAACCAATGTAATTATCATTAATTGTCATAGTAGTACATAGAAATATGTTCATTGTTCACTTTTGAGCTCTATTTTTGAAAAATAATTATACTATCCTAGAGTTTCAAATTCCACAAGTGAAATTTTAAATTATTATTTTGGAGTGTTTCTTACGAATTTTAAAACTCCAGGACAGACAGATGGTTATTTTTAATTATAGAGTTAAAAAATGGCTATTTGTAATTTTTTTTCCCCTTTGTGCTTTATGGAATTCTTTCACAACCAAGAAAGTCTGACTTGTTACAATCTTCTCTTTTTGCAGCCTTGTCGACATGCTCCAACAGTAGGTGCTATTTTCCCCAATCTCATCTTTTTTAAAATTTTAATTTCTATAGATTGACGGTATTAAAAGAAATTTTATATTATTAGGTCGCCTAAAAAATAATCATAATGACTATAATAAGTAAAACTAGTAGTCGGAAAATAAGAGAGATAACATACTTATAACAAGTTATATTCACCAATAGTAAAAAAGATTCTACAACTGTCAATATATATAAGATAAATTCATTTTGTTTAATTACATATATAGCAGACTTTAACTTAATTATTACGGTCATGATTCGTTAATTTAATGACAGTACAGGCTACGAGTTTCGACAGATGCAGCAATCTGAAAGTGAGGGACTTAAGGATGCTTAATAGTCAACAAATGCATATATCAATTTCAAACTGCATACGTGTTGAAGTATCACGTATCATAGTGCAAGCACCAGCTAAGAGCCCTAACACTGATGGAATCCACATAAGCTCATCCACACTTGTTGGTATCAGGGATTGCAGTATTCGCACAGGTTTGTTTTGTTTATTGAGTCTTAGGAACAAGTTTGTGTTTGAGACACAGATGGCACATTAATAGCCTATTTGACTGACATTCTATTTCCTTTATTTAAAAAAGTCTTTCATTTAAGAGGTTGAAGGTGTTTGATCAAGCTTTTAGAAATTAATAGATGCTTTTAGAAGATGAAATTAAAAAGCATTATTTTTTTCCTATTAGCAATGAAACACTCTTAAAACCTTGACAAGTTACAAATTAATGCTCTAATATTGACAAATTATTATTTAAATTAATTAGTCAAAACAAGTTGTTACTCTTAAAAATCTCTCTCTCTCTCTCTCTCTCTCTCTCTCTCTCTCTCTCTCTCTATATATATATATATATATATATATATATATATATATATATATAATATTTAGCGTAGATAAGGTGATGTGGCGCTACCATGCGCCCAGCGATTATTTATCTTTTTTCTCCTTTTTTTTTTGGTAATTTTTCACATTTCTCTACATGATCTAATAACTAAGTAGATTAACAAAAGCCTCATAAATTTAATTACTCAATTAATTGGGGAGGCAATTACTCAGAAAGTTAAATATGGAAAACGTTAGTTTCCAAAACCTTTCAGTTTTCAAACGGTTCACATTCTATAACTCTTGTCTTTTTAGTACAAAAGACTCATGGGTTGAAGCAAGAAATCAGAAAATAACAAAGCAAGAGTTTGCCAAGCACGTGTCAAGAGCTTCCAAAAAATTTAATTAGAAATGTTAAGAAGCTTGTGCTAAGAGAGATGCTAAAGTTATAATGAAAAGCAAGTTGCAGCATGAAGATAAGCAGGATGCAGGAATGTGCATCCTTTATTCTTTTCCTTCGTTTTTATTGTTTTTTTATTGTTCCTTTTCTCTACATGTTCTTCTGTTTTAGTCATCTACGGCTTATACAAATTTTACTTTTTATGCATGCTTACATTTTAGTATGTCATTTTCTTTGTTGAACTAAATTCTTTAAGTTAACTTATAAACAATTAAAATTTAGAGTAGTTCTCCTTCAACTTTTCGGTAAATGTACAATTTTTATACTTGTAGGATGAAATAACTTTTACGATCGCATAATAGTCAGAATTGTGTATCATTAGTTATTCATATCTTTGAAGTAAGTGAACTGGAACCTCTGTAGATCAACATCTATTTTTTCTTCTTCTTAATTTTGGCCTTTGGAGCAGGTTATGACACCTTTCTTAGATCAACAACTATTTCATCTTTTTTTCTAATGTATTTTTTATTTTTTTCCACTCATTTTAAGACAATCTCTCCATTACCAAATCCAACTTGGGATTTTCGTTATAGCTCCATAAATTCTATCATAAATGAAATAAGGAACAAAGAATTTTGGTAACATAAAAGAGTAATTAATCCTTTTGCCTTCTGGAAAGTTAAGGTCAAATAATTTCATTTAAGCTTCAAAATAATCATGGCCAGGTCTTTAATAGCAACTTTATTCACGGTGTTTAACCTATTTTTTTGGACCTTGAACTAAGATCATCATGTCAAGATAACCACGTGCTAATATTTGATCTTTTAGCTTTCTCAGTTTAAACTTTTTTACTTTCTCCTTGACATATTAAAAATTCATGCTTTAGTCCAGATTTAGTAAAGCATTTACCTCTAAATAATTTTTGATGAGGTACTTGCTGAATTATTGGACCACATGCTACTTGTAATTCTTAATAGTAATGAGACTATTAGCACATTGACCTTACAATTATTATCTTCTCAAATTAACATTACAGGTCTGCATTTGTTATCTTTATGAACATTAAAAGTATTAGGCTTGAATAAAACAACAATAACAACCCAATATAATCTCACAAGTGGAGGGGTCTGGAGAGAGTAGTGTGTACGCGGAACTTACCCCTACCTTAAAAATACGTAATTTTTTTTAAAGGTTTTTTTGAAGTTCAATCAAACAATTGTAAAGTTAGCTGTACGTGAATATGTTTACTTGGCCAAA
The DNA here is from genome assembly GCF_029784015.1 of Lycium ferocissimum. Taxonomy (NCBI): domain Eukaryota; kingdom Viridiplantae; phylum Streptophyta; class Magnoliopsida; order Solanales; family Solanaceae; genus Lycium; species Lycium ferocissimum. The sequence continues at coordinate 4,573 of NW_026725605.1, forward strand.
GAAAATAGTGAAATTGAAGACACGTAAGCAGGGGTGGATCCACCATTTGGGGTGGGGGTGGCATGGCGCCCTTAAATTAATAAATTTTTTATATACTTAGGTTGTAATTTGTAAATTAGGTTAAATATTTGATCTGTCGCTTTAGGTCGTAAATTAGACAAAGGTCTGCACTGGTTTAATGATTGAAGTTTGAATCTATCTTGAACATTTTTTGAATGCCATTTTTTTCTTTGTGCTTTTTCTTATTTTGTAAGAATTCATTTTCGGCTCTCCCCGATTTTATTTATCTTTTTATTATTTATATCGCCTTTCTCTTTCTATTATTTTATACGTGATCTCTAGCGAGAACATACAAATAGAAACTTCAAAATCCTTTAAATTAAGCATATCTCTTAATCTCAAATCAGTAAGTATTTAAATCAAAAAATTTGGGTCTCAATGGGAATTTTGGATTGAGATCAAAATTCAATTTTTTTTTTTTTTATAATTTCTTTTGTTTATTACTCCCTCCATCCATGTTTACTTGTCTATATTTGACTTGGGTCACTCTTAATAAGCAATAAATAAAATGGGAAATGAATTGGAGTACTTAATAATAAGGGTAAAATATGTATAAAATGGTAAATTATGTCTTGTTTTTTCAAACTATATAACTTACAAGTAAAAGTGGACATATATTTTTAGTATAATGGACAAATAAAAATGGACGGTAGGAGTGTATTATAAAAATTTATGCTATTCTATAATTGTTAAATTTAATTTAAATCAATTTACTTCTTAAATTGTGATGGAAATTTCGTAAGCACTGCTTAGCAAAAACATGAAATTTATAATTTATTTTTGAGAACTTGTAGTTTATCTAATTCTACATTTACTTATGGGGTGTATTTACTTATTGAAGAGTTTTTCTATTATTTTTCTTATTTTGATTGGTGTAATTCCCTTATTAAAGATGTTATTTTACTTATGCAAATTGATTTTTTAATATACATAACAGATACAAGTCCCTTGATGAAAATGTTGATTTTACTTCTGTTGTTAATTAATGGGTGTTAATGGGTGTGATTCCTTGTTTAAAATACTAATTATGTTCGTTTCTTGATTTTGAGATGTAATTTCATATTTGCAAATAAAAAAAATCCTATTAGTTTGACCTAAATAAAAAGAGATGGACAATCTAAAATACGCGTTCCAAAACAAGATGTACGTTGAAGAAAATTGTGGCGCGCATACCTTCAAATTCTAGATTCGCCTCTGCACGTAAGTGAATATAACCAACACTGAATTGGTTGTTTTCTTTTCTTTACGTTTTTAGTTTCTTTAGTTTCCATTTCATATTTTCTTTTAATAGAATAAAACACACACATGTTCTAAAGAAGAAAATTTTCATGAACTTTTTCTTTTTTAAAAAAATCAATAATGAAAATTTCAGCCAATTCAAATATAACCTCTAATTTCAATGAAATATTATCTATTAAGTCATATATATATTAAGAATGTTTTTTATAGTTGCGCGAAGCGCGGACAATTTACTATTTACTTTATCAAATTGATTAGCCTCCTTTTCATGCATATTGATCTTATATGGTCCGAGCAATATTGTCTCAGTTTTTCTTGTCTATAGTCTCAGTTGATCTGTTATCATAATAGAAAACCTTTTATTCTTATATTTTCCTTTTCGAATCCAGGAGATGACTGCATATCTATAGTTGGCAATTCTTCGAGGATCCTTGTAAAAAACATCGCTTGTGGCCCAGGCCATGGTATAAGGTACAACGTTTAATTTACCTTCTTTGAGATCATACATGTGTTGAAAAAGTTCTTAATTTGTTGGCTGATGTATGCACCATAACTTTAGCATTGGAAGCCTGGGAAAGTCAAATTCATGGTCTCAGGTGCAAAATGTCCTTGTTGATGGAGCATATCTTTCCAACACAGCAAATGGTGTCAGGATAAAGACTTGGCAGGTAGGTAATCCTACTAACTAGTTAAATTATTTTGCAAATTTAGAAAGGTAACAATCTTTTTTGACTAATAAGAAAATAGTGTCACCATTTTTGAAATAAAGATAGTAATGTTAATTCCGCCATAGTTAATTCCACACTAGTTTTCATCTTTGAGAACTTTAATTTGCTAATGCAACCTCGGTTGGAATTCCTCACATATAACGCTTTAATTATATTTCAGGGAGGTAGAGGGTTTGTGAGAAAGATTATATTTGAGAACGTGTGGATGAAAAATGTGTCAAATCCAATAATAATAGATCAATATTATTGTGATTCTCCAACGCCCTGCCCAAACCAGGTATGCTATAGTACATATATATGTTGCAATTACGTTTCTGTGCATCTAATATTTATGGGAATATTTGATATGCAGACTTTAGCTATTAGTATTCAAAGCGTATCCTTTGTGGGTATTAGAGGAACTTCAGCAACAAAAAATGCAATAACATTTGCCTGCAGTGATAGCTCCCCATGTAGAAGGCTATATTTGAAAGATGTTCAAATTGATTCATTTTTGAGGTTATTTCGCACGACATCGTTTTGCTGGAAAGCATATGGTTCAACCTCAGGACTAAACAATCCCCCTTCTTGCTTTTCCTCTGGTGAAAGCATTAGGCAACAGCCCACAGAACATTTATCCAGTTTGCTCACGGCATAAATTAAGAGGCTTAGCTTAGACCATGCCCATCATATGAGAGCTAGCTGCTGCTAAATTCAAATGTATGTTAGTATTATATATATTTGTTATCCTAGGCAAAGCGTGTAATTAAATAGGTCCTTGCATATTATATTAAGCGCGCATGTAAATATTTGTAATACTTGATGAGATGAGATGGTTATGATTTATGAATAATCTGTCCTTGAAAGGATGTTGCAGTTGTGGCCAAAAACCTATAGCACCCTTAAATTTTGCACTGAAATTTGAATTATGCGAATGGTGCAAATTTATCTTTGGAAATTTAACTATTATCTTTATTTGTCACTATTCTTCATCCCTATAAATTGATCATCATTACAACAATTGACTCTATCCACTTCAAAAACACCATTCATAGATATTGTTAGTCCACCAAGCACTTCACACCATGAGGACGTTGTAGAGAAATATAGCAGAAGAAAAAGTAAATCGAGGAGACATCACGCCTAAGATCGTTAAGCGAAATCAAGGTTCAATGAAGAGATAGCTATGGAAAGGAAAAGTTTACTTGAATAGTATTGGTAGTATTAGCTTACGATTGGGGTTAGTTACAAATGACTACGCCATCTATTTATCTTGTGTAGGGATGGTTCTAGAAATACTTCTATGAATACATCCATTAAAAAATCTACATCTTTATCTGCCATTTTATCTAATATCTTGATATTATTCTAGATACAAAGGATGCTAGATAATATCCTCAACTATAAATATCTAAGTGTCTAGAATTTCTAGACATTTCCTAATACAATATATATCAAAGATATTACATTATAACTTTCTAAAAACTCTTCTAAATATCTATGATATTTATTCTTCCAAAAAATAACTTTAATTTTTCACACTCTCCCTTAAAGAATTTTTGAAGCTATCTGTAACTTGTCGTGAAGAACTCGTACGAAGCTTTTGACGTGCCTTGGTGATTTCAAAGAATGTTTTCCCCGACACTTCTTCTTCTTCGAATGATGATGGTTTTCTGCCGATAATTGGGCTCCAAAGAAACATGAATACGTCTTGATAAAATTTTTATCTCCGTAGCGTGCGGACTTGCCACTATTCTTTTGGCCTTTAAACCACGTGAATCATCTTCGTGCCGAATTTTACATTCTTGAGTTTCCGGACTCCCTTTCTCTTACCCTTAACACCTGAGTCAGTGACGATCTGACCATGAATTTCCTTCGAAGCCTCAATACCAACACAGGATCCACCGCTAGATTCCCTTTGCAACTCCTCAATAAATTGTTTGGCAGCTTCAGAGCCTCCAAAAATCATACCGCTTGTATCTCCGTATGAAATTGAGCCTTCGGCTAACCTCATCGTTTATTTGACCGTCGCTTCTCCATCCGCTTTGCTTCAGATTTGATCTGAGCTAGTGATTGACATTGATATTGGAGATGATTGACCAGAGACTTCAACTTCCACTACAATTCCCTTAATGCTTTCTTCGGAATGGTCACTATTGCCATATATAGTTTCGTACAACACTACCTGTGTTCTACTTCGACATCCCTGTTATCCCATCTTTATTACCGGGTTGGGTTTTTATTGATTTCCTGGTGCTACCGTCACCAGGTCACCATTTGAATTTTTTGTTTTTTGCATTTACACGTGTCTTCCCTTCTCCCCGTGATGGACAGTATTTCTGCTTTACAAGACATCACAACCTTTGTTTTGGGAAATTGAAAAAATTTAGATTCATCTTGGGAGAGGTGCCCATCCCGAATCCACGATCCAACCTCTTCGAAATTAAGAAACCATCTACTACGGGTCTCGGCTACAAAGACCTTCACTAATCTTCTTCTTCGGGGCTCTCTGGGTTTGAGCCATCGCACTTTTCCTTGGCTAAGCAAAATCTTTTACGTGTCCTACTTCACCACATCGATAACATTTCTTAATAGTCTTCTTCATCGTTATTAGAATACTCTTCCTTCTCGTCTCGGCGTCAAGCTTGACCATTTTGGAACCGAGAATGTGTCATCTCTGAGCAACTTCGCCGTATTTCTTTAAAATTCCTTTTGTTAGCAACCAAGAGCATTTCCTCTGCCCTTGATGAACGCGCTGCCGTCCATTTGGCAGTAGCTCCGTGACGACAACAAATTTCAAACTCCTCCAAGGATGGTTGTTGAGCCCATCCGAATTGATATGTAAAAATGAATATATTCTTTTCTTAAATCACGAATGATAATTCTTCTCATTCGTGCTTTAGAGATAACCTCGTCAGGGATTTAATAATGAGATCTCTGAACATAAGTTCTTAATCTTCAAAAAATATTCGGCAATAGAAAGATTACCTTGAATGGTGTTAGCCGATTCATTTTCCAAGATCCGTAGCCGCGCTTCGTCCTTCTTATCAACAAATGATCAAGGGTCCTCCAAATGTCACAGCCGATTTGCACCTTATAATATGATCAAACAAGTTGTGAGAGATGGACCCTCTTGAGGATGAACTCGCCCGCATTAATTTGTTTCACTTTTGTATTGTACGTGCCTATTTTCCTATTAAAATCCCAATAGGAGGACTTGCGTAACTACCATTAACAACATCCCACAAAAATCCTCTCCCACAAGCGGTAATGACTCGTACATATCTTCCATACCTTATGTAATTGGACTTCAATTCAACAACTCCATCGGCCCATTAACACGCCGCTAAATCCGTTTAAAAACCAATTGAATCTCTATAACCCGATCTTCGAATAAAAATCCGAAGCCAACTACGGCTATAACTCATACCGTATGTAGAAATATAGCAAGAAAAGTAAATCGAGGAGACCTTATGCTACACCAAGTTAGATTAACCGAAATCGGAAGATTCTAAAGAAGAGGAAGGTATGGAAAGGAAAAGTTTACTTGAATTGGCTTGTATTGGTAGTATTAGCTTCAATTGCAGGGTTAGTTACAAATGACTAAGGGCACCTTATTTATATCTTGTGTAGGGATGGTTCTAAATCTTCTAGATACATCCATTAAAAAATCTAGTCATCTTTATCTCCTACCACACTCTAGAATATCTTGATATTATTTTGAGATACAAAGGATACTATAATTCTGTCTCAAATTTATAAATATCTAAGTGTCTTAGAATTTCTAGACATTTCCTAATAATATATATCAAAGATATTACATTATAACTTTCTAAAGCTCTTCTAAATATCTATGATATTTATTCTTCCAAAAAATTAACTTTAATTTTAAGTACATGAGAAGAATATTCAAAAAGTTCATAAGAAAACATGCACTCACATTTCTTTCTCATCCATTTGTTTTTTACCACTTTTCCCAATCATCATCTTATTTCCATCGAGTAGCTACGAAATAATCTCACTCTTGATTGTTTAACCGCAAATGATTTTGTAGAGCCGAATTATATGGTTTTTAGCATTAGGAGGTTAATGTGGGAATTTTGGCATCACCATTGGTGATTTCATAAGAAGGAGTAATGAAGTTGTGTTGATGAAGTTTTGACAAAGATGAGAAATCAATTTAGTGGTGAAATTGATCATTATTGAGTTTCATTAGATTAATTTGAACCTTGTGGATGGTCAATTTGCATTGAAAATACGGTCATTGGAGATCCTAAGAGTCTATTGGATGATTTACGATAAGATTTATCGACCCAAAAGTCATAAGTTAAGATTCAGAACTTAAGCGCTTTGCCTTACTATTATTGTTTTCGCTTTAAAGATATAAGTTGTTGAAAAAGTTGGTGGCGAACTGTCAAGATAGTAACGTTGTTTTTAAACGTTGAAGCGTTTTAGTTTGTCAAAAGAAAAATTTGACCTTTTTTTTAAATGCCATCGAGAATTATAAGAGACTAAACACTGTCATTAGAGATTAAGGTTTTTTCTTTAATCAATAATAGCAAATCTAGTTTACTTATGTAACATAAGGATAGAGTTGACCTCAAATATTAATGAAGGATAAATTTAGATTTTAGACCATTCCATATAATTAGAGGATAAATTTTACCATTCTCCCAAATTTAAATTTAGGAGTTGTGGCCTTAAAAAGCTATTTACATCTTTAGGACCAGAACGTTAAATTTTCTTAAACATTAAGAACTATTCCTGTTACATAGTGTACATGATGGACAAAAGTAATTAAAATCCACTAAAGGACCATTTTGATAATTTACTTCTCAAATTTTATTCCCCACGTTAGTAGAAACAAAGCCCTAGCTGTTAAAAACAAAAAAGTTACAGCTAATTACCCCGCCGTTTCGTTTCACGATTACTCATTCATATATAGTTGCAAAGGTATTGTTGGTAAAAGGGTTGAAGAATATGGAAGAAGTAACAGAAGCAGTAAGCAATTTAAACCTGGTTGATTCTCAGAAGAAGAGTAATCGCATTCAAGTTTCTAATACAAAGAAACCTCTTTTTCTTCTACGTTAATCTCAAGGTAATCCCATTAGTCTGTATATGGTTTTAATGGGTTAATTTTGTTCTTTCTCTATTATTGGATTTTGGATGTTTGAATACATGGTTGTAGAGGTATATGCAGCAGTATAATGAAGTGGAGCTTTCAGCTTTGGGAATGGGTATTTCATCTCAACTCTTCTCTTTCTTTTATTACTCATATCCTGATTTTACATGTTCCTATAGTTTGAACTTAGTTAGTCTCCTTATTATATGATTTGTTTGATTGGGATTCTCTATATTGGTGGTGGTACAAGAAGATTTTTCAAAATATTTAGTTTGACAGAGCATATCAAAATTTGAAATTTCAATTCGTTGAAAACTATTATAATTATTAGTTAACTGTGTCGAATATTTTGGGACGTATCAAAGTAGAAAGCTTGTCTTAAATTGGAGTTGATTTCTCAAATGATCACTTATTATCTCACAAAGTCACTTTCTTTGTTAAAAAAAGTTTGGAATCAAGAAGAGTGGTGACTTTCTAGATATTAAGTAACTATTAATTGAGTGACCAATCGGACAAATCAACCCTCTTAAATTGGGAAGGCGGCAGTGTTTGATTGTGCTTCCTCTTTCCCAAGCAAAGCTATTTCAAGATACTGCCGGTCTTCTTTAAGGTTTTATAGCAAAGAATCTTCTCGCAGAGCTGCTTCATAGCTCCCGATTTTGACTTTCAGAATTATTACATCGCTTAAATTATTGTTAGCATTGGTTTTCAACGTTAAAGTGTATCCTTGTTGCTTGCTCGATGATTAAAGAAATTCTGCTTATTATAATCCCTGAGCTCAGTGTAATTTCTCTCCGTGTCTTTTGTCCTAATTTTGCTCTATGCTTATAGTTTTTTTAACCTAAAGCCTAATTGTTGTAAAAACTACTCATGATGGCCCAGTGCATAAAGCACTTAACACGGTGCTGACACTCTGGTTCTGATGTGGATTTGCAGCAATATCAACAGTTGTATCAATTGCTGAAATTCTAAAGAATAATGGACTGGCCATTGAAAAACGTGAGTCTTCACATTAGATGCAAATTTACTTCAGTGTTGCTCTATGTTGTTCTAAGTTTATGATATCGACATTCATATTGATATCTGTTCTTTGAAACATAAATGCAGAAATCGCAACTACAGTTGGCGTAAAGGAAGACATGAGGGGAAGACCTGTTCAAAAGCCAAGGTATATGTTTGCGCGCGTGTGGGGATCTTTTATTTTGGTTGTGCATTGTTGAAGTTCAGTTATGTTTGGCTTTTGGAATAAAGTGTGACTCATCCCATATCAAAATTTAGCATGTTTGTTATCTTTCCGTCAGTAGAACAAAGACTAGCATGGCATTCAGTCGTTATATATAATCCATCTTCGAACATTAGTTAATGCTATTCCATCTAATGTATAATCTTCCATGTTCTGCAATTCATACAATAACGATGTTCTTGGCTATCGGTATTGCAACTTGTTTCTACCTCTTGTTGAAGTATGCTGTTAACAATGTGGATGCTTATTTTCAGATGGAAATCGTTCTGGGTAAGACAGTGAACTTTGATGAGTTGATGCTTGCTGGGCAAAATGATGGGAACAATATTCAGGAACAGAGTTGAATACAAAATTCGTCGTTAATTTTCTTGGATTTTATCAGTTCTAGTTTTCTAGTAGTTTAGAGGCAAATTTACAACCATGCAGCTGTTTTTCCACCTATATATTCATCCTTATGTTTTTTACAGGCTTTCTTTGTCCAAAGTTCTTCCCACATCCCTCCTTTCTTTTACTTACAAGAGACATTTGCCTTTTCTTTCTTTTTTTGTCTAAACTGAATTTTACATTGTATATTTTTGAGTCGTTGTGGCACCAGTTCAAATTTTCCTGTTGAGTCTTACATGCTCTATAACCGCTGTATACAAAAAGCTTGCACTAAGCCAGTGCGCTAAAACCTAACTACAGATCGTGCAGATCCCGAATTATATCTGAAATTGCATCCACATCCTGTGCAATAACCAGGTTGCACCAAAAAGCTAGCAAAATAAGACATCTTTGTTTAAGACTATGTAAATTTTTCCTATGGCCTTCAAAAATTCTGTCATTTCTTTCAAGCCAAACCATCCACCATATAGCTTGAGGGATGGTATTCCAAATCTTTTGTGATTTCTTGTACATTCCTTCTTTGTTCCAACACTGCAGTAGCTCCCTCGTGGATTTTGGCATGGACCAGGACATGCGTACAATTGACAGAAACATGCTCCACAGCTGGGTAGTAGCTCTGCAGTGCAAAAAGAGGTGGCCTACATCTTCATACTGCTCTTCACATATGGGGCACCTACTGCAAAGCTGAATTTTCCTCTTTTGGAGGTTGGAATGAGTGAGACAAGCCCATCTGGCCACAATCCAAGAGAAGCTAGAGACTTGGTCAGCCAAATTTTTTGCCAAGGGCAAAAATCCCTATTGATACTTGATACCAGCTTCCTGTAACAGCTTCTGACAGTAAAGAGACTCCAACTGATAGAATCTGTTTTGTTGGGGTCCAACTCTATGTTGCTTAGCAGCTGAAGCTAAAGGCATACTCGTTCTATTTCCCAATCATTTACATTCCTAAAAAGATAAGAGATTCCAACCTTGTGTTGAATAAAATTCTGCAGTTGCTACATTGTGGTCAATGTAATATAACTGTGTGAGAAAAGAAAGTAGCTCTATGACCCCTGCTGTGATCCACTTAGTTTATAACTTCAATAGAATGCAAAACATTGACGCAGATAATATGGCTGCGCAACTTTGAAGAAAGACAATTTATGCAACAATGTTTATTAAGCCTAGGCTTTGGTCCCTATAGTTGGGGATTCAATCAAAGAAAAGAATTGTCACCCTTACCCTACTCCTCACCCAACAAAATAAGTTTCCAAAGAGAGAAACAGAACAAGCCACGACAATTTTCACATTTGACAATATTGACCCGAAAGATTAAAAAATGGAGCTGTTATTTGCTCGCATTACAGTTTTTTGCTATGCCTTGTACCAAAATCAGAGGTCCAACACAAACCGAATTCAATTCATCAATTGAAAGGGCACTATTATCCCCAAAAGAACCAAATTTTAAGGGACAACAACAATTTCACTTAGAACAATCTGAAGGGATAATTCAGAAGGAAAAAAAATTTAACATCTTCACTTGTAGATTGTATAAACGGCCCACCTTAACTAGATGGTGTAGCAGATCACCTTTCTCATCTAGGCAAGTAGAAAAAGAGAGTAGTACTAAAATGAGTATTACAAGTTACAACTATACAATATATTTGTTAACCAACAACAATGCAGTAAAATCCGAAAGATGCTGACAACTCCGTAGACTTGGCATACATCGCGCTGCTACAGCCTCAACAGCTTTGCCTAAACATAGAGACTACAAATATCTCTCAGAAATCGGTTGGTGGTTTCAGCCTAACAAGTCTCTTGATTCGATCTTTGTCGATGTTCTCCAGCAAACCCTTCATAATAAACAAAGAAGCATATCATCAGAAAGACTGCACCAAATGGAAGATTGCAAAACTTACATAGATGATCAAGTAGAACTGTAGAAGTGCCTAGAGAGTTTTACACTCAAAACAATATCTAGCCACTGCTTTGTCATCTGGGATTAAAAAGGATCATCAATCTAAAAATCTATTTAAGTAAAAATTATTTCAAGTAAATTTAGCACTAGGCAAACGGTGATACAAATATGTTTACCAATCTTAATTGTGCATGTCATCTACCAACTCAAAAAAATCTCTGATTTTCCATAATAATGGTAGTATTTGATAAATAAAAAGGTTTTCTTAGCACTCTATGGTCCTCCTACACTACAAGCTTCATGCCACAGTAACTCGAGGAAATGAGAGCTCCACCTAACAGAAATTTTTTATTGTTCAAACATAAATAAAAATTCCCCTTACCGTCCACACAATCTCATCGAGGCACAAGCAAATCTTTCCATACTTGTCCAGGAAAAGTCTCTCTGTTGGAGGTTTCCCACACACATCCTTGAGAGCTGATGTTATAACAAAGATTGCTTCAGACACTGCAAACGAAGCCCAAAAGATCAGATGAAGAAGAATGGTGGCAACAAAAGCATCACAAAGACCTACAGATGTGGAGCGTAACTCCCAATCAGGACAGGAGGCCATGCTGCTCAACAAAGACACAATGAGGACTATTAGCACAACAAATGTTGACTGACCAGTTGATTTATTTAGTCGGCCAAGTGGAATTAGTGTATGATTTTCTATCTAACCTAATGTAATACTAGCCATAGGCTTCACAAAGTTTTATGTCATGAACGAAATATACACTTCTAAGAAATGTCGAGTAGAGATTTAAAGCTCAGATAGAGACGTTCTTCAGATACCTTCATAAAGTAGATTTCTTCATTCATGAAATGGAGAGAGTAACATATTTTGCAGTCTGACCTAAGATATGGCATGTAGCGGTAAGCTTCTCTTACATAATATACATCACATAATTTAATTACTTTAAGAAACCTCGACCGACGTGGCACTTCTTATTTTAAGGTACAAATGATCTTCTAACGTATCTCAAAGAGTAACACTAATATTTGAAAGGGTCATATAGTGGTACAGAGACCTCCAGAATTTCTTAATAGTTAATATACAGCAAAAAAGAACGACAATCAAATGAGCAGTATGTATAAACATCCCACATCACTAAGCTATCATGGTCTGGAACATTGAGCTAATTGTATTTCCAAGGCATTAACAACTCTTACTACAGGTCATAAACTCGTCTCGTCTTATTTCAACTTTTAACCACCCAAAATTTGTGTCAACACACGCTGAACTACATGGATGGAGCACAAATAACATATTGAAGTTAAGCAGCTATCCACACGTGACGGAGATAACACAACTTTTAGTTATACTTTTTATGTAAAAATTTCTGATGAGGCCTAGGAAGTAGGACCACTGAACCAGGTATCACTTACAAGAAAGTTCATCATATTCATCCTTCCCGACAAGATAAATGCTTACATCTCCAAGCACTGTATATACAATGTATACAGACCTGCACAAAAGAATATGTGAGCCTTTAGAAAACAGTACTAGTATGTCATGATTAGCAAAGTATCTTATGACAAAAGAAACTTCCAATAAAGTTCAGCCTGATAACATATGCAGAAGCAAGTAACTGATATGAATTTGAGTCTAGAAAATAGAATCTTCGAGGGAACTCGTGAGTCACATCCTGCTTCTCAAACAAAAAGCTCTTTCTCCCCCTATGCCTCTTCCACCACCCAATTGTTTCCAGATATATATATATATATATATATATATATATATATATATATGTTTAAAAATGGGGACGGATGGGAAATCAAGTAAACAGAGAATAAGAGAGAGAAATCTATATACTTGTGACAAGCAACAAGGAGTTCTTCATTCTTGACCCCTTTAAGATTCTCAGAACCCAGCTTAACTAAGAAAGAACGCCAATGCAGCCGCTCCTCTGCAGGTACGCCATTAAATCTGCATGCAAACCATGAATATAAGGTGATACTTGAGCATCAGTATGAAAGGGATTGGACTGGAAGCATCTTTTAGTTAAACAGGAAATTAGAACTTCTCTTACAACAAATATTAGCATCTTTCCTTAGTAGCAAAATGCAGTACCACGGTATGAATTATTATGTTGTGAAAGTATCAAAATGTGATGTCTTACAAATTTACTTGGTCTTAGCCACAAGAAATAGACAACTAAAGTTTTATTACAACACATGAAACAGATAAAAGAATAAAATTAGGAGTTCTAGGACATTTACTCATGAATCATGATCAAATCAATCGATAACCTTCAAGTTCTATAGCTTGGAGGAAACCTAAAATAATGTAGGAAAATTGAATACATTTTTCCTTTTCATTTCGTTCCTCATTCTGTTATAGTATGATCTATTATCTATACCAGTTAAATTCAGCATAATGTAGCTAATAATTAAATTTCAAATAAAGACATTACAATTCTGAAGATAGGTAAGACTAAACTAGAGACTGGACCGATCCCAAATTTAAAGACAGTATGTACGTAATACTCCCTCCGGATAAAAAAAAAAATCCACTTAGCTACTTGCACACCCCTTAAAAACTAATCACTTCAAGAAAAAAATACGTAAATTAACTAAACTACCTCTAATTAAATAGGCATTGAGATTTGATCACATAACACTTAAAAGGGGCAAATCTGAAAAGATAAGGTTAATTATTTCTTAAGTGGACACTTTTTTTTATCCGGAGAGAGTGATACATAGACGTCTTAGGAAAATTAAATTATATATACGTAGTTGTAATTTATACACGGGCACTAATATGCTGGATTGTAAGGTTATCGAGAAAAACATTTTCCTCAAAAGACCAAAATTGTGACCGAATTTAAGCGGCTCAGATGGAAAGTGTATGATAAAAAGATGGGAGATGAGGTGTGGGGTTTTACCGTTCAACGAGGATGTTGCCTTGGGAGTTGGCGAATAACAGAGCTAGAAGCATTTTCTTACCCCTTTTCCGATGCTATCGCTTGTTGGTCTGACGGTCCAACGAAAACGGATCTCAAAGGCGTCGTTTTTGTCGCTAACAGGTTTGCAAAATTACAAGTTTTGCTGTTTTTTCTTTTTTTTCTTTTAGAAAAAGGTCGAGTTTGCCGAAAAATAATTATACTCCGTCTCATACGTGTTGTTTTTTTTATTTTACACTTTCCTCGAGAAATATTAATTAGAAAATATATTTGATTATTTTACCCTTACTAATATGTCGATAGGGGCGGACCTAGCGTATTAGAAGAGGTGGCACGTGCCCCCAGTAATTTTGAAAAAAAACTCTGTATATATATATGTATATACCTTAAATATCTATCATATATTTAAAAAGACCCCTCAAACATATTTGCTGGAGTGGTCCATTTGATCAGCGTGCCCTAGGCCCTTGTTCTTCGCCACGCAACTCGAGTTTGAACCTAGGCTGCAGCATACATTTTTTTGCATTTTCGTTTTAAGTTGATAATTGTAAAAAATGCATAAAAAGAAAGCGTTGTTGGCAAGTTTCAAACAAGCAATCTATTGCATGTAAAAGGGTGACCAAACCACTAGTCCACAGAACGCGTTTCATTGAAATGTACCATTTAATTTATATTCATAGGCTAGTACATTGGTTCTATGGGTGTTTTAGTAAAATTATAAGGTGGTGTTGCGTGACATTTCTTTGACTAACGTGCATCTGCCTTTGGTGGTGCCCCCGTCGTCTTCAAATCCTGGATCCGCCTCTGTGTGTCAAAGTTATAATCTCTCTTCATTAAATATTTATTCTATTTGTGTGTTATCTTCATGAATGATAAAATTCTGCTAAGAGTAAAATGAAAGAAAAAACAACTATTTTTGACAACCGCGACAGATAATTTGAGACGGATGGAATATATGAAATGATCTAAATGTGTCCTCTTGTGCCCGACACTTTGAATAATGTTCACTGTTCTAGCAGCTATACCACCACCTTCTTCGACACTCGAAACCATCGGTAGTCAGATCTCTTCCCTTACATTCAAATTAAATACTTCTAAGTCTCAAATCGACTCAAAATGAAGCTCAAACATATCAATTGCACCATAAAATTGAATTTTCGCCTCTATTGCAACTCTATAGACATAATTTGTCGCTAATCCTTCTAATCTATCTATCTATATTATTTTAAAAGCTTGAATATAAATGTTTAGTTAACCAAAATACCCTTCAAATATTGAACGACTTTTATATCCTTAATAAGCTCTAATCCTATTTCGTATTGAATCCACTACCTACGGAACGTAAATATCTAACCTTATTTCTAATTGCACTACCTAACAGAATGTAAGCATTATCCTTTTACGACTACAGAATCTAAGGATTATCAACTTAACTAGGAAATTAACTCACGTTTTACATTTGAGTATCTCCTTTTCTTTTCAATTTGAACGGTATCCTAATTTAATTGGATATGAGAGTCAATCACTTCTATTATAAAAAATAAAAATAAAAACTCATTGTTCCCATTCTCCATAGTAAACTTAGCTTTAGTACTACTTCAAAAAGAAGATGACAAAATTCGGTAAATTTTTTGAAAGGTATTATTTTTTTCAATTATTATAGTTTTTTTCAACTTTATGTAGTTTTTCGGGTGCTAATG
The DNA here is from genome assembly GCF_029784015.1 of Lycium ferocissimum. Taxonomy (NCBI): domain Eukaryota; kingdom Viridiplantae; phylum Streptophyta; class Magnoliopsida; order Solanales; family Solanaceae; genus Lycium; species Lycium ferocissimum. Next base: position 19,873 of record NW_026725605.1, read on the forward strand.
CTGGGGGATTCTAATAATAATTTTGGCTTTTGTGGAAGTATTGTTAAACATGTATGCGGGATTACGGCATTGGAATTCGTATTAGTTTGATAACAATGAGATCCCGCTAAGGCTTATGATGATTACACAATTCTATTACGTGGTATAAACTTATTATCAACTTTAGAGGTTTCAACATAAAATTATCAATTATATTTAGAATATAGAAGCAGTTGAATGTTCAGATTTTATTTATGCATTTTGTAGCATATGAAGCGACATATATTCGTGCGAAGCACGAACATAGAGACTAGTATTATATTAAAAATGCGAAGGGCCTTAGAAATGTTGATTGAACTTTTTACTCTTCATTAAAAGACTCTGTATTAGACAAAATAGTCATTTAAAAAAATTAAAATTTATTTATTAATTATTTCTTTGTTTGACTAAAACTCTTAATATTTAGGACTTTACGGTTAGCAAAAGGCATCTATAAAAGCATTAGGTGTGATTTTCTTTTACAGTTGACAATACACGTGCATACGCCGGCCGATAATTTCCACAAAATTGACTATGGGTATAACTCTTTCTCCTAATTCATATTGTTGTACTAATTCTTTTCTGACAACAATATTCTTTTCCAATTTGTATGAAATCATTGTTCCACGTTATTCACCATAAATTGTTTAGGGGTTATCGGACATAAATTGCGGTAATAAAACACAGCAAAGTTTTCGACCCGTAGTATTAGTTCTTTTGTTTTTTTGCCCTTTTCCGAAATTGAGTATTGCATCTATCTTTTAAATATTGAAACACATAATTGATTTAGTGATCTTTGGTCCATATATTGGAATATTTTATACCTTTAAGTTTAAGATGTGATTGAAAATTATATTCTTCAAAGAATGGTTAGACCGGAGGCAAAAGCCTGGTATTTATTTTTAATGGACAATTTTCTTTTTCTGATTTGTTTATTTTTACACACTTATAATTTTGATATCGTCAGGGTTCCTGTTTATGGCTTCAAACCGCTCCGCTGGTATATGTAGTACTTGATTTCTTCTCTTTAGTTTTCTTAATTTGTTTTGCAGCACAATCTTCAAACAACTGATTGTGCATGAACAAAACCAAGTCTTCCACTACACTAGCAAAATTGTTGGTAGTCACATGTGGATAAGAGTTCAAGATTAATGGATACGTTAAATGACCCATGCAAATTTATATGAATTTTAACATTTTTCGCATCTCTTCTAATTTTAGTCAGGTACATGTCATGCAGTTAAACTATTTATGACAAGGAATTTTCTTTTTAGAAGTAGATAAGATTACTATATATATCATTCACATAGATAAAGTGTTACGTTATTTTTGTGCCTTTGGATGTATTTCTTTTGCTCTTTCTTTTTCAATTGTAGTAGAAAACATAATAGTTAATCCCTAGTACCTTTTACTTTCAATTGTGACAACTATCCATCAAATTTTTTAGGATGTGGCATGACTGAGTTATAGCTATTGGAACACATGAATTGCATTAGTTAAAAGATTCATAACAGTTAATTCTTCAGAAGGCTTTCAGGTCCAAAAACATAAAGTAGAGGATTTGATGACAACTTCATTCTTATAAGTTACAATTGCATGCATAGGCGAGCGGTACTATATATTATAGCTTTTTGTTTTGGGTCTTGATAAAAAAAGAATTAAAAAAAAGAGTGAAGGCCAGATATGGATCAGGGGATGTTATTGTTTAATATACCTATTAAATATTATTGTTATTATTTAATATACCTATTAAAGAGTATAGAAAAGTCGATTAATTTCCCAATTTTCTTTTTTTGTCTATGAACACTTTCTACCATTCAGGAATATTTGAAGTTATATGATAATAGATATATTTGGAATTTTGTAGTAACAGAAGTTCCTATGTAACTTAAATTTTAATTTATCTTTTGGACTAATTCATTCTTCTCTTTCAATTTGGTTAGCCAAATCATTCTATTTTTTCAATAGGTATGACCATTTTGTGTTATGCTAAAAGCACGCAGTGAAAGGTCTTTCGCCTTTTTCACCCTTTAAAAATATATTTAACACTATAAAATAGTCATTTGATTATTCATCTAATATTTAGATATAGACATTTAATTATATCCCTAAAATTTAGTACTTCTTCTTCTGTATCTTTTAGGATTAAGAGTCCTTTTTTCTTCCCACTACATAAAAAAATAATTAGTCCCACTTTCAATTTCTTTTAGATGCAGGAGTCTTTTTATTGGTCTATTCTTGAAATTGTTATGGTATAATTTGAAACAAAATACATGGAAAAGAAAATGAAATGAAAAAAAAAATGGAAAATTCAGGAACAATGAAACAAGGGAAGAATTTTTTCATTACAAGTATCCTTACTGAAATTGCAATGAGAAATTTACCTTATTAATACTTTACCTTATATGTAATGAATTGTCAGAAGGTAAATGCTTTAAAAAAGAGTACCTGTAGCAATATATAATTTGGCATGTCCCCAATTAATATAAATTGAATATGCAATAAAGCTTGTCATTTAGTGTAAGAAATTTATTGATATTAAAATTTTCACAAAGACCACAGGATATAGACAAAATTTGTTTGAGGCACGAAACACCTTAGCAAAATATTGATCGCCTTTTTTGACCTTCAAGAATAGTATCTACATTAGGCGGAATGTTATTTAATTATTGTTTTATTTATTAGGATTTTGAGATCAACTAAGATTTGTATATCATATATTTCCTTATTTTATGCCAAGTTGGAAATCCTAATATTTAGGATCTAAAATCTATTAAGATTTTACTTCAAACTTCAAATAAAAATCGTAATATTTAAGTCATTTATCATATTTAAATTCTGAATCAATTACTATATTTTTATTATTTGAATTTAAGTAATTATTTTTGTTCGGTAAATAACACCTCCATAAACATTGTTCGGGCAGAAAATTGCACTTTTTTTGAGCTTTGACTTTTATTATGTAACATAATTAATAAAAAATCTTTATTTTGTTAAAAAGGTGGTACCAAAGGTTCATTAAGTATTAGTACAAAAATAATTTAAATTTTTTATTTTGAAAACCTTTAATGTACTTTGGGTGTAATTAGTTTTCTGCAAATATTAAAAGGGACAATCATAAGTTTGAAAAGAAACATTATGACATAATTTGTTAGAATTTATAAAAAAGGAATTCACTCAAACATCTTAAGAAAATGGTAAATATGTTTTCTGAAAGTGTTTCAAATAGAGTTCCTCTTAAAACTATCGCATTTTAGTAAAGTTTTATTTATTATGAAAAAAGTGAGAGAAGGACAAGTTTTTTGTTGAATAATTTTTCTTAATCCTGAAAAGCAGTAGCAGCAAAACTTTTTTTTTTTTTTTTTTTTTTTCCACCCATTTAGGAGGATTTATAGTGTTCCACACTTCCCCTCCAAAGACTCGAACCCGGTGACCTACCCTTGCAGTCAAGTGGTGGAGGTGCTTTACCACTGAGCCATCCCTCACTTGTCTAAGATCAAGTTTAAGTCCAAATTAATTATTTCTATGAGTTGAGACTTTATTAATAGTGCATAATACTAAATATTCAGAGGCCATATAATAAACAATAGTGTTACTAATATATAGACGAAGATAACATCTGCATATCGCCTTCAACTCATCAAAATATGGTGAACATGTTAGAAGTAAATAGTTGATCGACTAAAATGTCTACAAAAAATTCACTCTTTAATCAAACTCTTCTATAATATTTATGCACAAAAAAAAATGTATTCCAATAAACTCTATTCCATTTAAATAAATTCTCTAAATCTATCATTATTGTACTTTTTAAATCAACATTAGATTTTAAAAATATTCACAGTTTGGATATTCAGTAAAATATTGAATTTATCTATCATGACCGTGTAATAACATTATACTTTCGTCATTTAGATAAATTGTATTATGAAAATGTATTTTTCTTATAAAAATTATTTATTGATTCACGTGATTGCACATAGTAAAATATAAAAGAATACAAAACAAATGAATCCTTGATCAAATGATTAAAATATGAAGGAAAAACTAAATAATAAAACGTCAATTGTCGCTAATCCTATATAGTGTTTGTTGTCAAATGAGAGACGCGCTTTGATCACGCGTAAAGCGCGTACGCTAAAACTAGTAACCAATAGTAATGACAAAGCTGCATATTAACTTTTTCATGCTAAAACAAATTTAGGCTAATGTGTCCTCTTGTGCCCGACACTTTGAATAATGGTCACTATTACAGCAGTTGTACCACTGCCTTCTTTGACACTGGAAACCGTCGGTGGTCAGATCTCTTCCCTTACATTCAAATTAAATACTTCTAAGTCTCAAATCGACTCAAAATGAAACTCAAACATGTCAATTGCACCATAAAATTGAAATTTCGCCTCTATTGCAACTCTATAGACATAATTTATCGCTAATCTTTCTATTAACCAATAGTAATGACAAAGCTGCATATTAACTTTTTCATGGTAAAACAAATTTAGGTACATAGAATTCATCTCTTAATAATTTGTAGCAGTATTGTAGCTCAAGGTGTATTAGTGTTTGAGAGGTGGTTTCATGCCGACTATATAAGGTGATAGGATAAAGGTGTGAGAAAGATCATCTGAATGTGGTCATTATTGTGTGAAATTTTTGTGTCCTCTTTCTTTAAGTGTCGTGGGGGTAGGGGACTAGTGGTGGCGGAGTAACCGTGTTCTTCATGTGGTGCTTGTAGAGCGGAGCTAATCATTTGTTATGCCAATGAACTGATGATCAATTTAGACGAGTGGTCGATGTTGGGTGAAAATAATGATGGTCAAATCTATACCATTTTCAAAAGCTTAGGGCCAAATTTAGACAATTTTACACACTTCAAGGTAATTTTAACTCTTCTCCCTAATAAAAAAGTCTTCGTGTTGGATACGTGACATCACTAGATGTTAAATATTATCATTATGGATTAAGGTTGGCTCATTAGTCAATACAAAATAATGTATTCTATTTTTTGTGTGATCAATTGTAGATTTGGTCAAACTATTAACAAATGATACATTTGAATAATTTCACATAGTTCATAAATAGATCAATACCTTTTTCATGTTTTTATTTCTTTTAACTATAGGAATTGCAGTCGGTCTCCCTTCCCCTTGTTTGAGAATATTTCCTGTGTTGTGCTTGTTTGGTTTAGAACTAATTATTTTGATATGGATATAGAAGTCCATATCATTACTAATACATTAGATAAGTTGAGGGGTGGTCTCTAGTCAGTACAACAACAACATATTCAGTGGAACCCCACAATGTGGGGTCTGGGGAGGGGTAGAGTGTACGCAGATCTTTACCCCCACCTTGAAAGGTAGGGGGGTTGTTTTTGAAAAACTCTCGGCTCAAGAGAGAACAAGACAAAAAGGTCAGATAAGGACAGGCATATCAAAGCAATATGAAAATGAGAAATAACAAAAGCGAGAAAGTCATGATAAAATAGTCCGGAAAGAAAGGCAGTAGCTACCATAGATAAATAAGATAATCGAAGTACAAGACCCAGTAAATATAGCAGAAATCAAAGGGCAATAAACGAATGAGCAAAACTACAACTATTAGTACGAAAGAATAAGCAAGACTACCTACTAGCCTTCTATCCAAATATGAGTCCTCCACAACCTCCTATCTAAAATCATGTCCTTGATAAGTTGAAACTGGGCCCTGTCCTGTCTAATTACCTCTCCTCAATACTTCTTTGGCCTACCTCTACCTCTCCTGAAGCTGTCCATAGCCAACCTCTCACATCTCCTCACTGGCGCATTTGTGTCTCTCCTCTTCACATGCCCAACACATCTCAGTTTCGCTTCCCGCATCTTGTCCTCCACTGATGTCATTCCCACCTTGTCCCGGATATCTTCATTCCTAATCCTATCTCTCCTAGTGTGCTCACACATCCACCGCAACATTCTCATTTCCATTACTTTCATCTTCTGAACGTGAGAGTTCTTGACTGGACAACACTCCTCCCTGTACAACAAAGTCAGTCTAACCACCACTTTGTAGAACTTGCCTTTAAGTTTCAGTGGGACTTTCTTGTCACACAGCACTCCGAAAACGAGCCTCTATTTCTGCACCAATACGATGTGTAAGATCATCTTCGATATCCCCATTTCCTTGTATAATAGACCCAACATACTTGAAACTTCCTTTCTTTTGGATGGCCTGGGTACTAAGCCTCACTTCCACGTAAGCCTCATGTGGTACGCCACTGAAGCTGCACTCCAAGTATTCTGTCTTGGTCCTACTCAACTTGTATCCTTTAGACTCCAACGTCTGTCTTCGACCCTCTAACTTAGGGTTAAATTCGCTGCGAATCTCACCAATCAAGACTATGTCATCCACGAACAAACATACACCATGGCCCGTCACCTTGAATTTGTCACTTCAATCCATCCATCTCCAAGGCAAATATAAACGGGCTAAGAGCTGATCCCTGATGCAACCGCTTCAGAACTGGGAAGTGCTCCAAGTCTCCTCTTACTGTCCTTACCTAGGTCTTGGATCCATCATACATGTCCTTTATCGCTATAATGTACGTCACATGTACATTTTTAGCCTCCAAGCATCTCCATAAGACCTTTCTTGGCACTTTGTTGTAAGCCTTTTCTAAGTTGATGAATACCATGTGCAAGTCCCTCTTCCGCTCCCTATATTGCTCCACCAATCTCCTTAAATTATGAATGGCTTCTGTATTACAGGGCCCCGGCATGAACTGAATTGGTTCTCTGAAATAGACACGCCTCTCCTCACCCTCATCTCCACCACCCTTTCCCACACTTTCATAGTGTAGCTTAGCAACTTGATACCTTTATAGTTGTTGCATCTTTGAATGTCGGCCTTATTCTTGTACAAAGGAATCATTGTACTCCACCTCAATTCTTTGGGTATCTTCACTGTCTTGAAAATGACATTAAACAACCCAATCAGCCACTTCAAGCCTACCCTGCCTGTACTCTTCCAAAATTCCCCAGGAATCTCGTCAGGTCCGGTCGGTCTTCCCCTGCGCATCTTACGGACAACACCCTTAACCTCCTCAACCTTTATACTCCTATAATATCAAAGTCGCAATGCCTCTCAGAGTACTGCAAATCTCCCAACACAATGTCTCTGTCCCCATTGAGTTTATGAAAGTATGACTGCAATCTCCGCCAGTAATAATATGAATAAAAAATTGCCTTATAAATTTTATGTAGATTTTATTTGTCAAAACTTTATATTCTTTTAACCGATATTCCGCGACAATGACCACATAGTTAAATGAATATTTATAATAGACCATAAAGTTGATACCAATTTGGTGTTATTGGCCTAGCGCAAAAGCCTTAACCAATTTGTTGACTCGTTTATTTGCGCTTAGATGATATAGACTAGCTGAGTCCAGAATTTTTTTAGCCTAAAAAATAATGTTTGGAACCAAACTAACCCTTTTAAAAAAAAAAGAACCAAAGTAGGTTTCACGCACAGAATCTGTGCGTGAAGGGCGTAACCAAAATCCACCAAAAACCTCCCATTTCCAGCATACTCTTCTCTTTCATTTCCTCTATTTTCACCATTTCAACACACTTTTGCACTCCCAAAAATATGTCTCAAAGTTTTAAAACTTCAAAGTTTGCTATACAATCCGATATTTGTGAATGCGGTTATTACTGTAAACTAAAAACATCAAAGACCCAAGATAATCCGGATCGCCGTTTTTGGCGTTGTAAAGTGCCCGAAGTAAGTGTTTTTACATTTTTTAGTGTTTTTTTTTCACGTTATCCACATATTTTACTTAAAAAAACTGATTTTCTTGTAATGTTTATAGGATATGGGCGGTTGCAAACACTTTCAGTGGGAAGATAGCATTCACGTGGATAAAATGGTGGCGACGAAGTTTAAAAATCCACTTTTAGATAGAAATACCGCGACTTCACGTATCTCTAAAGATACCGCTAAGTTGGACTCGTAATTTAAGCTTGTGGAAGCTGAAGAAAAAATTGAACTTTTGGAGGTCTTGCTCACCCGTTCAAAAAAAAAAACAAATTTTGCTCAAGGCTAACCTTAGAGATGCTCAACACGAGATAATAGCTTTGAAAGAAAAACTTAAATTGTGAAAGATTATTTGTGCTATCTTGTTGTTGTTTAGTATTTATATGTATTTTGTTTATTAAGTTTAATATTTCTATGGATTATATTTTTTAATAGTTGTACCTTTTCCCCTATAATATAATCCGCACCCTTTATGTACTAATTTATTTGTGTTTCTTTGTTAAATTGTCAATTAATAATAGACTTTAACAATAAAAGCAAATTAAAAACATGCCAAACTAATTCAAATTGATGACTTCATCATAAAATAAAAATACAAATTAATAGCCTTAGTCCGAAACTTAAATGACCCATAATCTAAGACAGTGAGCCTAAATAGACCCTAATCGTCATCAGAATAGAAGTCCTCAATATCGTCCTTAGAACGATATCAAGGTCTCTTAACACACATCTTTTTTCAGGAGATGTTAGTTCTCTACCAGTTGATGATGCTTGTTATTCGGCCAACTTTAGCATGACAATCTACAACGTCTTGCCAACATTCTGTTGTTTTCTTTTCTAATCCTTTGTACGGCAAACTTGCAAGTTTCTGGACTTACTCGAGGCATGGTTATTGAGTACCTTGTTGGGATTGGAGCGTAGAGATTTTCCAAGTCACGAACAAGACGTTCTGATTCGGCAAACCAATGTGACCATTCTCGGTGTAACCCGCAATAATAGTCTCGTGGATCTGAATATTTCACACTGCGAAATCATTATTAGCTCTATAAGAAAGTGAGGATTCAATTCGTCTAGTTTGAAATCACTGTTATCACTCGAAAAACTGCTATGATTTGGTTCTTTTGGAAGGAGTAAAGACCAAGCTGCGTTTCTACTACTCGACATTGAATACATTGTAGTCTAATAACAAAAGAAAGAGTTACTTATATAGTTGCAAACCCCCAAGTACCCTCGGGGGAAGGAGGGAGGTCTTTATGACCCTACTTACTTACCTTATTATAAGAAAAATATTAATCTTCATCGGACATTTTACAGTCCGAATCCCACTTGGATCTAAATTTTATGTTAGATTGTACACCATATTCTACCCTATGGTAACATATTTGCATCCGATTGTTCTCTTCGCGAAAACGATTCAGAGCAAAATTAAACTCTTGTGGAGTTCCACGAGGCATTGACATAGCACGTTTTTTTGGGCATTTAAGCCCTACTAAAGCTAACTTTTGCTCCAGTGCTTCAGCCTCCCTAACACGCCAATTTCACTCTAATCTCATTGTTTTATTATATTCTCGACTGAATCTTTTGTTAGGGTTATTTGAGTAATGAAAATCATCATCGTCTAGTTCTCATGTCCTACCCATTGCTTTAAATATGTTTGCTGGGTAAAACATGTAATAGAATCAAGATTATCAAATTGGGTGTAGAATGTCATGATAACTCATTTTAAAGTGAATACTAGTTGTTTGTCAATCATGTTATATATAGTACTGCATTTTTTGACCGTTTTATTTGAATTTAATTCATATTGCATAACATTTCAATGCGCAATATAACATGATTTGACAACACATCATGGTTGAAAATTATAACTTTTTTATAACACATAAAGGACCGATTTGACAACACATCATGCATGCCTATTTCAGCTTTTTTATGCTACCCATGCTTGATTTAACAATACATCATGCATGCCAATTTCAGATTTTTAATGACACATAAATAACCGATTTGAAAATACAATGCTGCATTATTTGACCGTTTTATTAGACATTAATTCACATTGCGCAACATTTCGATGCGCAATACAAGTGTATTTATACCCCATGCTTGATTTGATTACACGCCATGCATGTCTTTCAGCATTTTTATCACACTTTTTTTACCTTTTTATTTGAATTTAATTCATATTGCGCAACATTTCAATGCGCAATATAACATGATTTGACAACACATCATGGTTGAAAATTACGCTTTTTTTTTATCACACATAAAGGACTGATTTGACAACACATTATGCATGCCAATTTCAGCTTTTTCATGACACCCATGCTTGATTTGATAATACATCATGCATGCCAATTTCAGCTTTTTTATGACACATAAATGACCGATTTAACAATACAATGCATGAAATGACGAAAATAGTGACTATTGCGCAACATTTCAATGCGCAATTGGGGTCAATATGAATCTATTTAAGAAGAATGTTGGACGAGGTAAAAACTCATCCATTTCATAAGTTTAAGTCTATTAAGTCATTCAAAAAATAAATAAATCAAACTTCATACAAAAAATGGCTCAAGATATTCCACCAGTTAGGGTTTCACTACATTGGGATGGTATTATCATTGATGACAATAGTATAGTTCGTTACAATAAAAGACCAAAAGTTCATGTTAAATGTCCACTTGAAATGTCTTATGAATCACTAGTCACTTACATACATGAAAAATGAACATTAGTCCGTATTTAGTATGAAATCTCTATAATAGATGATATCCACAATCATTTCCCATGGTATAGTGCTTGGTATGCATTATATCAATGATGATGATTCTTTGAGGGATTATTTGAATGCGGCAGAATAATATAAACATTTAATCCCCATTAATGTTCTTGAGATGTATGTTGAAAAGATACCCCGAAAGGTCTCTCAAGAACAGTGTTACACCTCGAAAAATTTTCCTCCGCGTACAGTGAATAGACTCATGAAGGGCACGATGAATACGAGGTTTGGAATAAGCGAGAGATAGTAATTGATGGTCCTAATTAAGATTTCCAAAGACATTCGAGTTAAGGAAAGGAAGTTGTCAAGAGAAGCGAGTCATATGTTGGGTATCGGATAAGAATTTCGAGCATCGAGTTAATGATGTCCTAATGACACCTTGAGGAAGAGTTATAACGTCCCTTAGAATGGTAATGAAGTGTTGAACAAGTGTTAAGAAGGTTCCATAAGGATCGGAGATCAAACAAGTCGACGAAACAACTCTCGAAAAACTGGGCAGACCTACGGCCAGACATACTGGCCGTATAAAAAGTATGGACCGTATGTCCAACCGTAGATTCAGCCCAGAATACCATAATTCACTAGACTAGATATACGGCCATACATACGGCCCGTAGAAAACATACGGACCGTATGTTGGTCCGTATATCTTGGTCGGGGCTGAACTCATTTTATATAAGGGACCCTTTTTCATTTCCATTTCATTTCATACGTCACCCCCACACTTCAAGAAACCTCTAGAGTGTTCCAAACACTTCATCCATGAGAAATCAATAGAAATCAAAGATCATCAACAAGAAATCAAGTGAACCAAGTGAAGGAAACCCATTAAAAGTTATACAAATCAAGAAAACCCAAGAGAGATGAAATAGGGTTTTGGGTGAAAAGGTGTAATATCATCTAAGGACTATTCCTCCATCATCTAAGGTAAGTTTCATGACCTTTTCATGTTATTTGAAGTATTTGTAGGTTGCAACACATGGATTGTGGAAGAGTATAGGAAATGGGTCACAAATATGAGGATAGTGTCATTATTGAATAGTAGTTGGAATGAATCATGAAAATGATTACGTTGAGATTATAAATGTGTTATAAATGACGTTTAGAGCATGAAACGAGTATTATATGTGAAAGTACGCGATAATAGATTTTAGTCATGAATATGGAGGATTGAAGTAAAGTTATGAAATGCGAATCATGTGAATGGATGACGATTGTTGTTAGTGATATTGTGATGGTTGTTATGAATGTTGGGAGTTGATATGGAATATGGAGGAAAGTAGTATAAACAAAGGAAATGGTGCCCAAATTTCTATAACTTTAGTAAGTATGTTTTCACGATGATATAGCTAATGTCGATACGAATTCTCTTGAAGGTATAAACAAGTGCATTAAAGAAGAACGAGCAAGCGATAGAATAGTTAAACGACAAAGGTATGTGAGGATAATCCTTTCCTTCTAAGGCATGAGTCCTATGGCATGAATTTCCTCCTTTATTTCGAATGTTCTATCTTCAAGAAGGCTACGAGCCATTGTTCACGAATAGCCATACGAGATAAGAGATATGCTACGATTACGATTATGATAATGATAAGCTTAAGCCTAGAGATGCTATAGTCTATGATATGATGCTCCCTAAAAGCTAATGACGTTATGTATAATCTATTGATGTTGATCATTGTACACACTCACCTTATGCCTGTTCCTTCAAGGTGAGGCAGCCTACTTATGAATGTTCCATAATGAAGTCGGGGGTCCACGACCTTACGTCACCTCGATACAACTATACTTACTTCTAAGTTCTAATGTATGAATTGATGATATAAGTATAATGATAATGAATTGTGATGGACGCTATGACGTGTTTATTAAACGAATGATAGTGATGAATCTATGATGATATATGGTGTATGATGACAAATGCATGATGTATGATGACGATGTGATTCCACCGCGCCTAGATGGCTGGGCATGTCACCGCTAAGGCGGGCCGCATACGATTCCATTCTAGATGGTCGGGCATAGCCTAAAGCCGGGCATGACACCACTAGTGGGCGGCATGACACCACTGGTGGGCGGCATGACGGTTACCGGACGCGGGTTAACGACATGATGATGTATGATTGATGTGACGATACATGTATGGCATGATGATGTATATGTGATATGATAAGGCATACGCTATGATAATGTACATGATGTGCTTATGTATGATGAATGTATATGAAATGTATCTATAATTACAAGAGTACACAGGTTGTATCTCCATCTCATGACTTATGATATTCTTATTATGCTTATTTCATTCCTCTTCACATACTCGCACAATGTTCGTACCGACGTCCGTTTTCTTTGGACGCCGTGTTCATGCCCACGGGTGTAGGCAAGGAGACGGTGCCGATCTATAGGAGCTAGTAGTCGACTTGTGAGCACTCCATTGTCCGGAGGTGCCATTGATTATTCTTTTGGTACATATATGTATATACTCATGATTGGGCACGACGGGGTCCTGTCCCATCCATATGTCTAGTATCCCAGTAGAGGCTCGTAGATACGCATGTGTGGGTGGTATGGTCCCGTGGTTTACATGTATACGTATGTGCGTGTATATATATATATATATATATATATATATATATATATATATATATATATATATTATTTTGATAGCCGAAGGGCTTACGTTTATATAAGTAAATATGTTGCAAATGATGATAGTTTTATATGATTATGAGCATATAGTATGAATGAGAGCAGATAAGTAACAGCATGAGCGGTGTTCGGTGGTTAGCCCCGGATACCCATCATGGCCCGTAGTTCGGGTCGTGACAAACAGCCCAGTCAAGTTAATACTTATGGAGATATTAGTTCTTACGGGAGCATTTTGAGTAGCCAGGTGCCTATGGAAAATCTAACCCAACAATTTAATCAAACTTGGTAAATATGCATTCTTATATTATTATTTTGTGTAGTAGCACGCGTTTATTGTATGTATTGGTAAATAACCATTTTTAAATCTTTGTAGGGGTTATAGACCTGATACGAGTAATATTGGGCAATCATATCAATTTAGTGGAGCAGCTCATTATTATCAAAACTCTCAGTTCAGTGGAGCTGATTATTATAATAATTCTCAATTCGGTGCGGTGATTATTATCAAAACTACGCCTGGTACCAATCGTGGATGTTGAGCGATCCTTTCGCTTGGTGGAGTTGATCATTCTCCACACCATGCTCGTTCTCAATATGTGTAGGTTCATCACTTTGATGGTGAATAATTAATATATACACATATATATATATATATATATATATATATATATATATATATATATATATATATATATATATATATACACATATATATATATATATATATATATATATATATGAAATTTAACATATGCTTTTTATCGTGTAGGAGGAGGCCTTTCTTAAAAATCATGAACTTGGTGTGTAGGGTGGTGGCCGAATATGGCTCCCTTTGTGCAGCAAAGAATGAATTGATTTTATGTGGTATTTTGGTTGTTGTTGCTATGATTTCTATGATGAAAATGAGAGTTTAATGATTCAAGTTGATGTTGTAATGGTTACGGGTTGTTTTGGAAGTTAACGTGGTTTTAATATAATTTTTATATTTATGGAAATGACATTGTTAACGGATGGATTGTTGGTGTAGTTCATGAATTTGGGAGAGAGGAATGTGTTGGTGTTGTTGTTCTCGGGTTTGGGGGTGGTTTCGGGTGAAGTGGTACATTGGTTGGGTTGTTTGAAATATTGTGGGAATTGTTTAAAGTGTTCTTGAGTATTGTTTGAATGATTTCGGATTAATAATTGAACTAGTGAGCATTGGTGTTCGTTTGATTATATGTAATTGAATTGAACATAATTGGAATGTTGTCGGAATATGTGGAGAAGAGGTATTAGCGTTATAATGCATTTTGAATTGATTATTGATGTTGTTAGTGTGGTTGTTGGTATTGTAGTTGATGATTTGGCCGAGTTGAATTGTCGGGGATGTTGAATTTATAGGGAAATCCGCCCAAATTTCGTAGAATTAAGTGCTAGTTTGGAATTGAAGTCCTAAATGCCTATAGCTAATGTTTGGTATCGATGATGTTGTTGTAGATCTTGGGAGTCCGAGATGTAGGTTTGGATTAGCTTTGAGAGCGCATTTACGAGGTATGTAAAGCCTAACCTTTCTTCTTTTGGCATGTCTTAGTTGTAAATAGGCTATGACACGAGCCTCGAGAAAACTCCACTCTTATGATCCGAGCATGTCTACGATATTTATTCACCTCTTAACGTCGGCATTCTTAATGTAGTAACATTATGGTCCCTATGTCTTTGGTAAGATTGGATTCCAAATATTGCATAAAGATTTTGTCGTCAAAAGATTCTACGTCTAATAATGGCCGTAACTTTCGTAGACAGAACCGGATCGCCTCGATATGCTCGTAGGAGGTTCTGTAGCGTATAATGACTATACCTTCCATAGGCGGGCTCGGATGGGGTTGACGCTCGTCCGTGGGTCCTGCGACTTTCCTTTGTATAGCTCCAACGACTTTGTGACAGAACTTAATATAACTATCACCCGACCCCCGAGTGTTGATTACTTACTTATTTATTAAGTCTGTAATGATGATTTTTATGCATATGGTTACTCACGACTCTGCTCGTGCATCCTGTTGTATCTTTCGCCGAGTCCCGGGCCGGTTATGTCGTCGTGCGCACTATGCTATATTCCGGAGTATGATGTGTTCCGGTTCACCGAGCTCCTCATTGTAGGACGGTTCGATGTGTGTGTGTGTGTGTGTGTGTATGTTTGGTATTATGATGTGCTATGGCATTATGATGTGTTATGGGATATGTCGGGTTTCGAAGATATGAAATCTTCTGGAGTATGATGTGTTATGGCGCTAATGACGGGTGGGCGACCATATTCCCTGAGCCCTATGCATGATTTGTGTTTTAAAAGTAAACATTTTGGTATTTTGGATATTGTACTTATTTTCTATACTTCGTTTTGATTATGATTCGTTTCTTTGTATTCCTTGCTTTGCATACTCGCACATATTAAATCGACCCCTTTGAAATGTGTGTGTGTGTTGTGTGCCCGTTGTACATACGTCCATTTCGGTGATCCACCAGCCTAGGACACCTATTCTGCTGTTTGGAGTGCTCCCTTTGTTCCGGAGCCTATATTTTGGTACATATTCTTCCGTTGTATATGCATATGCTTATTCAGGGGTACGGCGGGACCTTGTCCCGTCATATGATTCTGTTGTGACTCTTAGAGGTCTGTAAACATATATGTGGGTTGTGTATAGTTCTGTTCAGATGTGTTTGTATGATTTGTGTTCTTGGGCGATCCCGTTCGCCGTGGCAGCCTTGTCGGCTTGCGGTTGTACATGCTTTGAGACGTTGTGCTTTATGATAGCCTTGCTGGCTTTTGTGATATATATATATATATATATATCTGTACATCTGACAGTTTGGGGCGACGCCTGATCTTTGTATGTGTATCTGTTATTTGTATGCCGATTCAGGTTATGGGTGTGTGCGAGTGTCCAGTTAGGGCACTAGTCATGGCCTACGGGGTTGGGTCGTGACAGGGGGGAAAGAAGATTTCACGCATTGATTCTGTGCGTGAAGCCTACTTTGATTTTTTTTTTTTAAAAGGATTAGTTTAGTTCTTAACGATATTTTTTAGGTTAGCAAAGTTCCGCACTCAGACTAGCTAGCTATCTTTGATTTGACTGATCGGACATTCAGGCTAAATTTGTGCTTAATGAAGGAATATTTTGTCTTCCCTACTACGTTTCTTTATTATTTAATAATAACTGGCAGTTGGCATTACATTTGACGCTTTCATGTAGTATGGTTAGATTAAAATAAGTTGATTAATAAATAAGTTATTGTTCAATTTATCGAAAATTTACCTAAGATGAATTGGGTATGTGTTACATACTTAACAATTGCAAATTTTGAACTCATATAGTTACTTGCTATTTCCCAACTCCGGGCATAGCGGGAATTTAATGCATCGAGCAGTCCTTTTTATAGTTACTTGCTTCAAACTTTCCAACCGCAAAAAAAACTAATTATACGTGAGATGCACATATAAACATAAATTAAAGTGCTTTTAAGATATGATTTCTTAAAAATATATTAGTATGTTGTGTTCTAATATTTTGTATTAAAATTTTAAAAAGGCATTAAGAAGAATAACTCTTTGAGAATCCAAGCTTATAATATCAACATACTTTGTGATAATTGAATATTTTTTGGAAAAAACACACACGAAATAATCTCCTTTTCAAAGGAATAAATAATTATTACTTCATTTTTTATGTTCAAAAGACAAGATAAGAAAGAAAAGGAAAAGGACGGGGTGTGACAAGGATGGTGATAAAGTGACAACTGATGTTGGGGTATAAAAAGGGAAAGTTCCCAGAGGTTACGTTTTGTCCCCAACGGACATTTGGAGCTCGTTTGGCTTAGTTTATAAGTTGCTGAAAACAGTTTATTTTAAGTTTTTTTGAGTGTTTGGCTGGTTAGTTTATAAGTCATTTTGTACCTAAAATAAAACCAAAAAAATAAGGGGCTTTTTTAGCTTTGCTTAAAAAAATCAGCTTATAAATTCGAAACAGCTTATAAACAAAAAAAAAAAAAAAAAGTTGGAGCCAAATGGGCCCTTGATCATTTCGTTACATCACAGACTTGGATCAACTATGGGCAGCCTCAGGGGTAATTTGTGCGGCGCCCAAAATGAGTCCATTTGAGCTGTGATCTATGCAAATATTCCTTTCGAGGTAAAATCTAGATTTTAATTTATTTTTAATAGTTGCGTAAATATAGTTCATGAAATTATTTTTCTTGATTATCTTAGGTTGGTCGAAGTGCATAAATATATGTTTCTGAGGCCGCCAATTACTTTATAGCTGAAGTTATATTTTGAAAGTTTAGCTATTTCAAAAATAATTTCAAACATATGCAATTGAAGTTGAAAATTCGCGTCTTACTTAGGACATTTTCATCTAAAATGTGGCCTTATCTGAACCCTCAATGTTTAAAAAATTATAAGTTTTCAGACAATTTTATTACATTGCTTTATAAAATTTTCAATTGGTTCAAAAAGAATCGTTAGACATAGTCTAAAAATTCTATAAGATACACGAAAAGTAAAAAGAAAATTATTACTCCATTACACAATTGTTGAAATGGGTTACCTAGCAATTTTTTTTTTGGTCCATTTGTAAAATATCTACCGCCTAACCCCTCAAATTAGGGCGGGCTATATGCTACTTTGTGCCATTCCTAATAATCTGTCCATGAGGTTAATTTTCGTCGAGAAATTTAACCAAATCCCATCTTTAAGACCTGCGTGTTAAATCCGTGTATCGAAAGTCAAGTTAATTTCTTCTTTTATCATTGGTCATAACAAAGTCCTCAATGGTGAACATGGGAATGACATTTTTTATGGTAATTAGCAGAAAGGACTTTTGAGCACAGTTGACATGTCGACGGCAAAAACGCGTAAACCTTTGAGTTTAGGCTAAGACACTACACGTGGCGTAATTTTTCTCCTTGATGACTTGTTTTTTGGACATGAATCAATAGTCTTTATTGGGGAAAAAATAAAAAAATCTTGAACTTACTAATCAACGTTACAATGAAAGAAAAAGACTGGAAAAGGGAACCGAAAAGAAAACGTTACAATTAGGGCTCGTTTGGTACGATGGATAGAGAAAAATAATCCTGGGATAAAAATTAGTGCCGCCTTATCCCACGTTTGGTTGGAAAAAAATTCGGGATAACTAATCCCGGGATTAGTTATCTAGGTATTAGAGTGTTTTTTTATCCCACCTTGAGGGTGGAATAACTAATCCCGGGATAACTTATCCTGGATTTAGTTATCTCGGGAAAAGTTGTTTCCAACCAAACGACCCCTTAGTGTCGTGCTTAAAAATACAAATGCACCTATCCAACGTCACTTGAAATTTTATTATACACCGAGTTAGAGTTAAAGTGTTATATATTAAGGGAGTAAAAGTTTTTCATTACTAGGTCACTTAATTGGTAATTGCAGATAAATTTTTATATTTAGTAATTGTTTATTGATAATTCAAAATAAATAGTAATGTATTATGGCCATGCATTTAAAGATTTAAGTTGTATATCCTCAATCGCGTCAATGTAAAATATTTTACATTATCAATATAGTTTAACATGTAATAATATGTTATTTTTTATCAATTAATACTTATTATAGATATTTACCTTACTTTATAAGTGAGTGATTGTGAAAAATACTACTCCCTTTGTTTTAGTAGCCGTTTGACCACAAAAATTATTCACTTTTTTCCGAATTTTTTTTTCACTTTTTTTACTTTTGGGCGTTTGGCCATTAATATTCGGAATACAACTTGAAGTTGTATTCCGGAATACCAAAAATAAGAAAAACTTGTTTTTCAAAATTTTTTTCACTTTTTTACACTTGAACTACAATTTCAAAAACTATGAGCAAACACAACTCTAACTTCAAAAAATTCCATAAAAAGAGAATTTATTTTTGATATTTATGACCAAACAGCACCTTAATTTATGTGGATCTATTTTCACGTAAATTGAAATAGAGGGAGCATCACATACATAGCTTTGTACTTTACAAATAAAAATATTTATATATATAAATATCTATTAGACACCGCTGACGACTAGAGAAAAAACAATCGACCTGTCAAAATTGATCAAATATCACGGAGTGCGTACACAGTCAGAGATCAATCTTACATTTTCTTTTTCTCCAAAGTGCAACTGTTTAAGGCAAAATTTCAGAATTTTTGTTCTAGAAGAAAGAGGCATAAGGTTTTCATGATCTTGCATTGACTAAAATTTTTCTGGTTTTCTTCAACTCCCCTAGGTGTGTACTGTGTATACAGATCTAAATTGGAATAGAATATTTGCATAGAGCATAAAGATCTGGTCCCATACTTAAATCTAGGATATACTAAATTAAAAAGGTACTGCTCCCCTCGTTCTCTCTCAACTTTTGAGCACTGCTTATAGATATAGATTAAAAAACTTTCTTGGATCACTATATATCTCCCCATTCATTTAATTCTCTTACAACCAAGATTGGATCATAACAGACACTTCAAATTAATTCTCGTTCGTGGGTGTAAGATTTCAGATCTCCTTCCTCTTAACTTTCTTGATTTTTCTTACATAAGTTTTTGCTAAGCTTTCATGTTTTCTTGTGCACGGATTTTCCAACTTCTTGCGTGCGTTCAACTTTGTTTTTCTGTTTTGAGTAAAGATAGTTCATATTGCCCATCCCATCTAACTTTGGATCCAAATACAGTTTGTTTGGTTTGTGCTCAACTTTGTTTGCTTTTGGAGTTATGGCTTTGTGTTTTAGGGGTTGATTTGTCAGGTGGTCACTCAACCAGTACTTATTATCTCAGAAAGTCACCTTCGAGAATAATAACTATTTGTTGAGTGACCATCGGAGTATTCAACTCTATGTTTTAGTATACCTTTTGTGGGTTTAATGTTTTTGATGTGGACTATATGGTTGAGGGTGTAATGTGCTTTTTTTTTAATGTTTGGATAAGCAGGCGAAAATGGCTCAGATTCAACTTCATGGAACTCTCCATGTCACGATCTACGAGGTCGATAGTTTGCAGAGTCATGGGGGTGGTGGAAACTTCTTCAGCAAGGTAGATATACGTATAAATATATATGATCTATGTTCTTGATCGACTTGGATTGTGTTCATTTTCAATTTTTGTTTTCCCTTATGCTTTGCCTGAATTGAGTGTGAATATAGAAGATTGGATCACATGTTTTTAAAATAGTACTCCCCCAGTTCCCTTTTACCGGCCCTCTATTGACTTGACACTCCGTTTAAAAAATCATTGTTTAATTGTTTATTTTACCAAATTACCCATATTAATTTGCTTTAAATTTGACTACTAGTTCTCTATACAACAACACAACAACAACATACCTAGTGTAATCCCACAAGTGGGGTATGGAGAGGGTAGAGTGTACGCAGATCTTACCTCTACCTTGAGAGTTAGAGAAGCTGACTAGTTCTCTATACAGTTAAGGGTAATACAATCCCACAAGTGGGGTCTGGGGAAGGGTAAGATGTCCTACCTTTGTGGGGTAGAGAAGTTGTTTCCGATAGACCCTCCGCTCAGGAAAGTGTTCTCAAAACAGGTTTGAAGTTAAGGGTAATATTGGACAAAAAATTATAAATCTCTCTTTGATTTGCTAAAATGGACGATTAAAAGGGAAAAGTTATTTTTAGTATAAGGGACTAGTAAAAGGGGTCAAAGGGAGTTGTTTGAATGGATAACACTCGTAGACCCCTATTGCAGCGCAGGGTGGATAGTTTCCATGTTGATTCTCAATTGAGCTGAATATAAGTTATGGCTGTACCATGAAGCTTATGAAGAGTGCTACTTTTCTTAGCTGCTAAGTTATAGTGAGATTTTTACACTAGATCTAGGCTTAAGTAGGTTCCTTGTGATTACACCTAAGCCTTTTCTCAGAACATCATAAAGCCGTGATGGACTATGCAACACGGTCAGTTGGATAAAGGAGTCCTTGGTTAAAAAATATGATTTAGTTACAAGGTTTTGGCGATTTCCTGAGGTTAAATAGGCTAGTATAAGGTATTTATTGGTTACGGCCATCTTTTTAAAATGGATTTAGTTGATTCTCGACTCTTCTTTCAAGTATCAACATATGGAATGTATACTTTGGGATGAATCTAATTCTGTAAATCCCTCAAAGTCGACAGCAGCGCGCACATAGGTTGAAGCGTATGAGCAAAGCATAGTTTCATGATAAAGAATTACAGATAGAATCCTGCAGTTTGACCATGTGAAAAACCTAAGGTTAAAGCTGCTAGAGACATGTACCAATGCCCTATGTACTTTATAGTTTCTTTTACCTGGTAATACATGTAATAGCTTTCTTGTGCTAATTAATCTCAATCATTCTCCTGTTGGATAAGTGAAGCTGTTGTACATATAAAACCTGTTATTTAAGTGGGAGCAGTAGAGGGCTGGGCCCCATACAGCCCGAGTTCAATGTTAGACTATAGTCCCATATTTGGGCACCTCATATTTTCAGCTAAAAATCTGGACTTCTGAATCTTTTCCGGAAGTGACATTAAATGATTTTTGGTGTTATAAATCTGTGACTTTAGAGAATCTGTTAATAGAACAATAGAACATAGACAACTTTCTCTTAAATGAGGTAGATGTTTAAGAACGCCCTTTTAGATACAAGGATTTATTGGAATTCTAATACCGGACTAGAATAGGATTCTTCCTGAGGAAATGATTGCCCCTTTTATGACAGATTTGATTTTGAAATCTCATATTGCAGATAAAGCAACATGTTGAGGAGACAATTGGTATTGGAGCTGGGACTCCTAAAATTTATGCTACAGTTGATTTGGAAAAGGCTAGGGTTGGGAGAACCAGAATGATTGAAAATGAACCAAACAATCCGAGGTGGTATGAGTCTTTTCACATTTACTGTGCACATATGGCTTCAAATGTTATATTCACTGTCAAAGATGACAATCCCATTGGTGCAACCTTAATTGGAAGAGCTTATATTCCGGTTGATGAACTTTTGGAAGGGGAGGAGATTGATAAATGGGTTGAGTTACTGGATAAAGAAATGAATCCTATATCACAAGGTTCTAAAATCCACGTTAAGCTACAGTTTTTTGATGTCACTCGAGATAAAAACTGGGAACGTGGAATTAGAAGCTCTAGATATCCTGGTGTCCCTTACACTTTCTTTCCACAGAGACAAGGTTGTCGGGTTTCCTTGTATCAAGATGCGCATGTTCCAGACAATTTTATTCCTAAAATTCCTCTTGCTGGCGGAAAGTTTTATGAGCCCCACAGATGTTGGGAAGATATCTTTGATGCTATTACTAATGCAAAGCACTTGATTTACATTACTGGCTGGTCAGTGCATACTGAAATAACCTTGGTGAGGGACTCGAGGAGGCAGAAACCTGGAGGAGACATCACACTCGGGGAGCTGCTCAAGAAGAAGGCAAGTGAAGGTGTTAAAGTTCTTATGCTTGTTTGGGATGATAGAACGTCTGTGGGTTTGCTGAAGAAGGATGGTCTGATGGCCACTCATGATCAAGAAACTGAACAGTACTTTCAAGGTACTGATGTACACTGTGTCCTCTGCCCTCGTAATCCTGATAATGGTGGAAGCATTGTTCAAGATTTACAAATCTCTACCATGTTTACTCATCACCAGAAAATCGTAGCAGTGGACAGTGCGCAGCCCAGTGGAGAGTCGGAACAGAGGAGAATTGTGAGCTTTGTGGGTGGTATTGATCTTTGCGATGGGAGATATGATACACCTTTCCATTCACTTTTTAGGACATTGGACACTGCACACCATGATGATTTCCACCAACCTAATTACCCTGATGGCTCAATTACCAAAGGTGGACCAAGGGAGCCTTGGCATGACATTCACTCTCGGCTTGAAGGCCCAATCGCATGGGACGTTCTGTTTAATTTTGAGCAGAGGTGGAGAAAGCAGGGCGGAAAGGATATTCTTGTGAACTTTAGAGAGCTTGATGATATTATCATTCCACCATCTCCGGTGATGTACCCTGATGATCCTGAAACATGGAATGTTCAGTTATTCAGATCGATTGATGGCGGGGCTGCTTTTGGCTTTCCCGACAAACCTGAAGATGCAGCAAAAGCTGGTCTTGTCAGTGGGAAGGATAACATAATCGACAGAAGCATCCAAGATGCTTATATTCATGCTATTCGTCGAGCAAAGAATTTTATTTACATTGAAAATCAGTATTTTCTTGGAAGCTGTTATGACTGGCAATGTGATGACGTCAAAGTAGAGGACATAGGTGCTTTGCATGTCATCCCAAAGGAACTTGCATTGAAGATCTGCAGTAAGATTGAAGCTGGGGAAAGGTTTACCGTTTATGTTATTGTCCCAATGTGGCCAGAAGGAATCCCCGAGAGCGCTTCAGTACAAGCAATATTAGATTGGCAGAAAAGGACAATGGAGATGATGTATAAGCACATTGTTCAAGCCATGAATGCTAAAGGTATTGAGGAGGATCCCAGGAATTATTTGACATTTTTCTGCATTGGTAACCGGGAGATGAAGAAGAGCGGAGAATATGAACCGTCTGAGACCCCAGAGCCTGATTCTAATTACATGCGAGCTCAGGAGGCTCGTCGCTTCATGATCTATGTCCATTCCAAGATGATGATCGGTAAGTACTGGTTTACTATTATAGTTCCATCTTATTATTGGCCTTCTGATAAAGATGAAATCTAGAGTTTTCTTAAACATAAAATTCTGGGTTTTAAGTTTTTAAATGACTGAAGGCATTGAATTTGGTAATACTTCAATTTTTTTAGTTTTGTTAATATTATGAAATCAAAACTTTTGAGAGTTTATGAATTGAATATATGGGAAGGAGGGTTTCTCAGTGTTGAAAATGTGTCGGCGGATTCCAAGTGAAAACGGTTACAGATTACTTTCATGGCTTATACCAAAAGCATTTTCATGCAAAGTACTGCATAGATGTTATACTAGCTCATAAATGTACTCATACGAAACTTTATTTTTGAGCAGTGGATGACGAGTACATCATAGTTGGATCCGCAAACATAAACCAGAGATCAATGGATGGTGCTAGAGATTCTGAAATAGCCATGGGAGCCTACCAGCCTCATCATTTGGCCACAGCGGAACCAGCTAGGGGTCAAGTTCATGGTTTCAGAATGGCATTGTGGTACGAGCACCTTGGTATGCTTGATGAGACCTTTCTACATCCAGAAAGTGAGGAATGTGTGACGAAGGTGAATAAAATAGCTGATAAATACTGGGATCTTTATTCAAGTGAGAGTCTGGAAAGAGATCTGCCAGGTCACCTGCTTCGCTACCCCGTTGGAGTGACCAGTGAAGGGGATGTCACGGAGCTACCAGGCCATGAGTTTTTCCCCGACACCAAGGCCCCAGTTCTTGGTACTAAATCGGACTACCTTCCTCCTATCCTCACTACATAAGTGGGTAACT
Source organism: Lycium ferocissimum (assembly GCF_029784015.1). Taxonomy (NCBI): domain Eukaryota; kingdom Viridiplantae; phylum Streptophyta; class Magnoliopsida; order Solanales; family Solanaceae; genus Lycium; species Lycium ferocissimum. The sequence goes on from NW_026725605.1 coordinate 44,585, forward strand.
CTCGTGTTAGCTTGTTGTGGCGAAGAGTTAACAAACTCGTGAGTTACTTGAAAGGTGCAGTTTGTTGTGGAATAATACTTTATAGTTCTTGTTTTTTTTTTTCAGATTTCTGTTGGGCATTTTGTTGGACAGTAACATGACTTTGTATGAGGTTCTTTTTATTGACTGCAGTCTTTGTTGTAGTTCTTTATGTTTTACAGGCGTGTTTTGGAATGGTCATAGAAGTAGATTTGCAATCTTGGAAATTAGCCCTGTAATACTTTCCGTCTCGACTCTTTATCCCATCTTAATCTTTGTTACGTCATTTTAACTGGAAATTTCATGCACGAATCAATTATGTACTCGCTGATCACCTAATCTAAAGTACGTAAGACTTTAAAGGGATTGCTGTGTGATCTTAGTCCTCACACGAGTCATGTACGAGTTGGAGATATTTGATGTGATCTGGCTCAACCATTTGTTCAATTTGGTCGGTTTAGTCTCTTTACTGGGCTTCCGGAACCAAAATGCCCCCAAAAAACATATTTTGAACCAAAATACCCCAACAAAAAAAAAATGTTATCAAACTACCTTTAGCACAGTAATTTACTGCGCTAAAGCAGATTGTGAGGACGGCTCCGATTAATTGCTATATAGCGATAATTGTTAACCCTTCTTCCATTACACTTTTTAATGTACTTTGATCATAGAGTAATCATGTTTTAGGACCCCGAAACTTCAATATTTTATATAGAACCCTACTTATTTTTGTGCGATTAATAAGGTAGGATCAATACATCAAGGATACACAAAAGTTCGGATGGCCGTTTTAGTGGTTGAAAAGTGCTCGAACGCCATTTTCGTTTGAAGGCTCGGTGACATTAGCTTGAAGTTCTTTACGAATACTTAAACTTGTTCATTAATAATTAATCAAAAGTTAGTCAAAATGGCAAGATTCATACAAAAAAAAAAAAAAAAAAACTTAATTAAATTGCATCATTCATAACCTTGAGAAGATGAAAATACTTAAACTAGTTCATTAATAAGAAACCCAAACTTTTAAAATACAATCATCAAAGTAAGAAAAAAACTTAAAAAACATTCATCAATTAATGCCCTTGAGTTGATCTTCCGCCACCACCGCGAGACGTGCCACCACCGCTGAGGTACTTCCACCACGAAAGTTTCCTCCACCATGAGAGGTACTTCAACGCGAGATGTAGTTTGACCACCATGCCGTAAGGGACACTTGTGCTTATCATGATCAACATAATTGCAAAATGAGCATTTTCGAGTGTATCTCCCCGGTGGAACATCCATTTCATTATGAATACGCGAGTATGCATTCTTTCTGAATTTACGGATAAATGCTTTATTTGTAACCATTGAAAATGATCCGGTGGCCAATAACTCTCATTACCAAGTAGGTAGAACCTTCCAAAGATACATTCTTGCATAATTTTCAACCGTATATTCCTCGGCCCATGTATACGGGGAGGCGTTATTTCCCATTGCGATAAAACATCAAGGTGAGAACATAGGATGCGATATGATTGCCACTTTGCCGTATGTGCATGTTCTTGGAATCTCACAAATTGTGTGGACGTTACCTCCTTTACCTTGGTGCACACTTGTTGTGAGTTCAAATATGCGCCTCTCGGCAGAGTTGTACTCCATCCGATCATGTTTCGAGCCTTATATTTGTGGTACTCGAACAGTTTACGGTTTTGGCATCCATCTTAGACCTCGTTGCATGTGCTTTGGCCTCTTTTGATCTACCGACGAACCGCTCCACAACCCGCTTAAATGTCATTCTCACCATTGCGGTGACGGGTAGTCGCCGTGCAAATTTCAACAAGCCATTAAATGACTCGTAGCCGTTTGTTGTCAAGATACCCCATCGCCTACCTTCATCCCGGTGTAATGTCCATTTGTCTTTATCAATTGCATTCAACCGGGGAAGGCTTCCTCATTCGCCCGCCTAATAATGTCCATCGCAGTTAAACTTCTTCTCCGATTTCACAGTGCACCGCCCACATCCAATTGCAAAGTTCAGATTCGATACGCTTTTGGAAGTTTTGCCTTCAAATGCCTTAAACAATAACGATGGTAGGCAAAGTGGTGGCCGCCACCCCCGCAAATTGAATATCGAATATGCTAGCATGTCCGTTGATATCACACATATTCCCACGCGATCCTTAATAACTTAAGTAGTCCAAAAACATACCCCACATACTAATTGTTATATCTCGCATTTTGCACGTCGGAATATTTTAAGTTAATTGTGACAAGTTGAAGACAAGGCTATTTCCTTCCGGCTTCGTTTTAAGACATAAGATATGAATCTTACTGACGGAAATATTAAGGAAGCATTTGGGTCAATTCCATTTTTGGAAAGTCTTCTATTTTTGGGAAAGTTGAAAAATTCAAAACAAAAAAAAAAAGTAGGGTGGCCGGTATATGACTAGTGGGCCATGGCCACATGTTTTAATTACTTAAGGGGCTAAGATGATGATAAAAATCATCTTCATCATTTTGCCTCCTAGAAACTTCAAGAAAAAAAAAAAAAAGATGGAGAAAAAAGAAGAGGAGAAGCAAGTCCAAACCAACCCATGGAGTGATCATGGAAAAAAATTGTTTCTTCTAGCTTTCATATCAATTGAAAGGTCCCTACACCATGGAATAATTGTTGGAGCATGCAAAACACTTTTCTTGCAAAATAGAGGTAGTTCAATTGAAGAAAGTGAGGAAGGTATGATTCAATCTTGTTTTATATGTTATGGATGGTTGTGCATGTTGTAGTAGGTGAAAATGAATGAAATTCATGGAAATATAGAAGTTGAAGGGTAGCGTGCGTGTGTATAGTAGTGTGTGTGTTGGTAGGGGTGAGGTTGTTTGAATTTAGCATGTTTACGTGTTGTTGTAAGGTGTGAAAATGAATGAAACTTATGAGATTATATATGTCAGTCGGGCCGTGAACTAGGGGTTGTTTGTTGCAAGAAATGAATTAATGTACTTAGTATTTCGTTGTCGCCGAAGTTTTAATGATCCAAGTCAAGCTATAATTGTGCGGGCTGAATCGGACGATGATGTGATATTGATATGGTTTCTGAATTTATGAAAATAAAGTTGTAAATGCATGGATTGTTGATATAGTTTATGAACTTAAGAAAGAATGGTGTTCGATTTGATTGGTACGATTTCGGGTAATTCAATTGACGCTTGTTTGGAATATTGTGCCATGGAAATTGAATCGTGTTGAAAGGTTTTGGATTGTTGTTTGAACATGCGATTGTTGATATTAGTTTGGATATATGAAGTTGAATTAATATACATGAATATTCTGTAGAAAGGAATTATTAATGTTAGAATGCATTTGAATTGAATATTGATATTGTTATTATGTTTGTTGGTATTGTTGATAATGACGCCGAGTTAAACTCGGGATGTCCAATTTATAGGAAATGCAATATATCGCCGAAATTTCGGTAGGAAAAAGTAATAGTTTGAAATTGGATTCTTAGATGTTTATGGCTAATGTTCGACGCTTCGTTGATGCTATATACTAAGTTCGGAGTAGCTTAGTGGAGCGGCTAAGGTATGTAAAGCTCACCTTTATAATGTCTTTAATATGACACGTTTCGAGTAGAATTCTATTCTCGCGATCCGATATTATGATTCTTATTTGTTTCTCGATGTTCATATCCTTAATGTAATCGAATTATGATCTTTACGTTTTGTATGACTAAATGTAGAAAATTGCATGAAAGATACGTTTTCAAAAGAGTTTTATTCTTAAATGATTCCGAAACTACGAACGTAATACACGTAAGGCTCGGATGCTTCGAATCAAAGTTCCATAATGATCAATGTTGTGTAACGTTGATCATCACGGTTGATTTGACATACGACTATGTCTTTATGACACCGTTATGCTTATGATATACGATATGTTTCCGAGTAATGTGCTTTTTGATATAAAACCGTCCGGAGAATGACGATTCATTATGATACTCCACGTCTTGATTATGATTTTATATGCATATGGTTTCTCACTACTCGCTCGTGCAAGCTCAATATGTCTTTCACCAGTCCCGGCCGGGTACGCTTATATATGTATATATGTATATGATGATGTGATGATGGGAATGGCGGCCAGATGGCATACCGAGTTTTAGCGGGGCCGGGACACGCTTCACCGAATCTCTCTCTCAACGTATGTATATATATATATATACTGGCATGATGACATGATTATGATACGTATTTACTCACCGAGTCCCTCACTGGAGGGTTTTCGTATATATGTACAATGATATGATTTTACTCACCGAGCCCCTCTTTGCAATGTATTTGTACGATAACATGATGATACGATTATGACATGATTTTATCTACCGATATATGTATATGCATGACAAATGTTTTTCGAAAGGCAAGCCTTATGATTTTTTTGTTTTAAAGATCACATATTCCGTACCGACCCCTTTCTTCTCTTTCATGCCGCGGTGCACACCTGTGTGAGCCAAGATATTAGTAGGAGATGATGGCGATCGATCGCCGAGTCAAAGTATTATGATATGGATTCAAGAGACTTTGCGTACAACGTCATGGGTATTAGATGTCGGTTATGTAAACGGCTATGTAACGATGTATCATTATGCGTTGTATTATAAGTTTCATATGTTGCAAGATTTTATTTGATTGAGAAAAGCAAAAAGCATATTGTTCTCCGATAAATTTTCGTTATGTATTTGTGTCATGATTTTTGCGTGATTATGAATATTATGTGAGTTGCGGCCCTAAATAAGGGTCGGGTGCCCATCACGCCCTAACGGAAAGTAGGTGTGACACTAATGCTCTCATTAGCCGCAATTGCAAAAGCTAGAGGGAATATAGCTCCATTTGTCCATATTAGCAGCTTTTTTATGTCATACTTCCCGTACACACGTGTTCCATGTGATATTAAAGTCGACAATGAGCAAAACCATCAATGCATGGTGGCCAAAACACAAAATCAAAAATATTACCGGCACAAGCTTCGATTCGAGCTTCCATTCAACAAACGATCCATGATTGAAGTGTTGTAGAGCCGCCATGTATCTTGGCAACGTCTTGAAAAAGCCCTCTCAATTGCCGAAGACTATCTCGTGCACGCCACCAAGATACGCCTTCCTCCTAGTAACAGCTTTTGTTATTCCTAATACAATCTTTATACGAACCTAAAAAGTTGAAATATCAAGCATATGATGAGAACATTATATTAACACCAAAAATAAAATAAACTTAGGCGAAGGGGATACCTTGGGTTTTCTCTAATGTCGACAACTAATACACGCGCAATCAAATTAGGATCTAGATTGCAATGATCATCCGGGAGGTCACCCATATCACAAGTGTGCTTTTGTAGAATTTTCTTACTACGAGCATCCCACCAATCGCCAAAGTTTTGCAGGGAATCATCAACTTTAAACTCCCTCATCCCCCCGGATGCAATAAATCTTAAATGCCCTTTGCAATGATTTTTTTCGGAAATCATTCCTTTTTCAATACGAGCCTTTTTGTTTTAAAAGATCCACCGGCTCTTTCCACAAACTTCGCCGAATATGATCATCACCCCTAGTAAAGACAAAATCCGGGCGATCTTCAAGATGATCAAGATAGGGATCTCATCGGAATGTCACCGAATCGGGTCGACTCTTGCCATTGAAATTGGCTTTGCGGGCCGAATCGGAGACTCTTGCTATTCAAATGGTTGCTTTGAGTTGTTGGTTTATCATGTCTTGCAACAGTTCTACTTGCTGTTGAGGATTAGTTTCAACCTCAATCTCATCGTCACTTTGCACATCGTCACTTTCCTCCGCATTAGGTATTTCCTTACTATCGCTCGATGATGTCACTATATAATGATAATCCGACCATCCATATAATGGCGCAACCACCACATTCTCCCTACATAAGAAATTAGGGTGTTTTAACTACTACACATCAAATAACACTATTGATGTTAAAAAAAATAGTTTATCGATAATAATAATAATAATAATAGGACCATAATAATAATCATCCATAATAACCGTCCGATATGATCCATATCGTGTGTATAATAAATAATATAATTGACATCATTAGTAGCATTCAAGTAACTATACTACTACTACTACTACTACTACTACTACTACTAATAATAATAATAATAATAATAATAATAATCATCATCATCATCATCATCATCATCATCATAATAATAATAATAATATTGTAAAAAATGAATATTTACCACTGCCCATCAAATTGCTGACTTAAACTATCCGCAGGCATTCGCTAGTCAAAATGCTTTCATAGTACTCGTGTCGGGGTAATTGTGTTGATAAGTAGGTTTCGTTTGAGTGACTTTACCGAATTATAGATCGGGGCTTCCCGACGAGGTCTATTTCGGACTTCCGAGAGCCCTAGCCATGAATTCAAGTCAATTAACGGGGACCTTCTCTATATACATTTCAAGGACGTTTAAAGTTATGCATTGCCTATAATCATAAGGCGCCTTCAAATAATCAAAGAATCATCGTCTTGAATGTACCACTCGTCCATAACTAGTACACCTTGCGGCTAAAATGACGTTGGATATTTTCCAATTATATTTAGATCAAAATCACTTCTACTAACTTGTAGTCTATTATACAAGGCTTGGAGTAGTTTTGAGAATTTTAAGTCAAGTGGAAACTTAACATGGTATTTTGGGGAAGAATCATAATGCAAATTATTTTTCTCGAATATAATTTGTCCGTCCCAGAATAAAGAAACTCTAATTCTTGGAACATCTGCCATATTTTGAATGATTTAGGAGGAATACAAAATGCAAAAACTAGATAAAACTTTGAATTTTTTGCTTTTTTTTGCCTTATACGAACTCGGTATTAATAGGATTTGAAGTTTGAATATAGAACCAACGCATGCATGCAATTACAGTGTCTTGCAGTGTTACGTCAAATCAAATTAAGTGCGGAGTTGCATAACGCATGAAATAACTGCGTTATCCCAGCAGAATAGCGCAGTAAATTACTGCGTTATTCTGTCACAACGCAGTAAAATACCGCGCTATGACAGTATAACACATTAATTTAATGCGTTATACTGGTATAACGCAGTATTTTACTGCACTATACCGCTGCAACATATTGTCACCTCAACTGTCAAACAGAAAAACGTCATGATTCGAATCAAACTTTATATAACGTAATTTGACGAATAGTTGTTACCAACCACACAACATTCCACACAAAATTGAGTAACTATGTCATTTTTTGACCAATTTAGAGATATTAGTCGTGTTATATCGTTCACTCGAGCAAACATATTTAAAGCGATGGGTAGGACATGGGAACTAGATGATGATGATTTTCATTACTCAAATAACCCTAACGATAGATTTAATCGAGAATACAATAATAAAATGAGAGAGGAGTGAGATTGGCGTGTTAGGAGAGGCCGGCAAAGACCGGAGCACAAGTTAGCGTCGAGGGCTTAAATGCCCAAAAAAATGTGCTATGTCAATGCCTCGCGGAACTCCACAAGTTGTTTAATTTGGCTCTTAATCGTTTTCGCGAAGAGAACAATCGGATGCAAATACGTTACCATAGGGTAGAATATGGTATACATGGTAGCACAAGATTTAGATCCAAGTGGGATTGGGACTGTGAAATGTCCGATGAAGATTAATATTTTTCTTATAATAAGGTAAGTAGGTAGGGTCATAAAGACCCTCCCCCTCCCCCCCTCCATCCCCCCGAGGGTACTTGGGGGTTTGCAACTATATAAGTAGCCCTTTCTTTTGTTATTAGACTATACCATATTCAATGTCGAGTAGTAGAAACTCAGCTTGGTCTTTACTCCTTCCAAAAGAACCAAATAGCAGTGATGATGAGAGTTCAAATCATAGCTTTTTCGAGCGATACCAGTGATTTCAAACTAGATGAGCTAAATCCCACCTTCTTATAGAGCGTAATGATGATTTCTGCAGTGTGAAATATTCAGATCCGCGGGAATATTATTGTGGTTTACGCCGAGAATGGTCACATCGGCTTGCCGAATCATAATGTCTTGTTCGTGACTTGGAAAATCTCAACGCTCTAATCCCAACAAGGTACTCCTTAACCATGCCTCAAGTAAGTCCAAACTTGCGAGCTTGCCGTGCAAAGGATTAGAAAAGAAAACAACAAAAATGCAAGACGATGTAGATTTTACATGCTAAAGTTGGCGAAGAACAAGCATCATCAACCGGTAGAGAACTAATGTTACCGAAAAAAGATGTGTCTTAAGAAACCGCCAATATTTTTCTGATGACGATATTGAGGACTTGTACTCTGATGATGATTAAGAATGTTGTGATTTTAGTTTTAAGTTTAATTTATGATATGCTCTTGTTTTGAAGAATATTAGTATGTTAAGTATTTTCATCTACTCAAGGTTATGAATGATGCAATTTAATTAAGTTTTTTTTTTTTTTTTTTGTATGAATCGCCATTTTGACTAACTTTTGATTAATTATTAATGAACAAGTTTAAGTATTCGTAAAAAAACTTCAAGCTAATGTCACCGATCCTTCAAACGAAAATGGTGTTCGAGCAATTTTCAACCACTGAAACGGTCATCCGAACTTTTGTGTATCCTTGATGTATTGATCCTACCTTATTAATCGCACAAAAATAAGTAGGGTTCTATATAAAATATTGAAGTTTTGGGGTCCCGAAGCATGATTAATCTATGGTCAAAGTACGTTAAAAAGTGTAATGGAAGAAGGGTTAACCAAAAGGGCCGGAAAAAAAAAAGGAGGGACACTATAAGCGTTAGTAATTTACTGTGTCTTAGTAGCTAACGGAGTTCGTCCGTTAATCGCTTTAGCGCAAAGAATAAAGATAGTTTGTAACATTTTTTTTTTTTTTATTGGGATATTTTAGTTCAAAATATTTTTTTTGGGGGCATTTTGGTTCCGGACTCTGAAAACAACAACGTTGAAAAACAATCATTTGTTCACATCCAAATAACTCATTTCAAATTCCCACTTTGACAGACTCTTTCTGCCCTTATTAATTTTTTCACCAACTTCTGTTGATATCGATTGCTAAATGAAACCATAAGTGCCAAATTAAACAAATGGTTGATCCAGGTAATGTCACACATCTCCATCTCGTACATGACTCTTGTTTTCACATTGGATGTCACAACTGTCATTATTGCTATGAACACTACTTTGGTTTATCTTTAAGAAATTTTAGCTCAACGATTCCCCTTTTAGAATGCCTAATGGCTAACGCAATCAATCATGACATCTTCGCTTACCTACTCCCTTCTAGTTTGATTGATACTACTAGTGAATAGGTCCGCGCTTTGCGCGATAATAAAGTACCTCATTAAATTTATAATTTTTTTCTATAATGATATTGAAATATCACCATTGTTTAAAACTTCAAAAATTGTAATCACTTTTTATTTTTCAAACAAATGAACTAGATTAATGAAATGCATTTCTCTAACTTTGATTTTTGTATTAATAAAATATTGATAAAGATAAAACTTATTTTCGTTAAAAATTATTGCGTTAGTGCTAAATTTTTGTTATTTTCTCACTTTTTCCTTGTTTAAAATCTATTTGAAGTTAGAAAAGCAAAACAAAAATGAAAGAGGAATAAAATAACAAAATCAGATCCATCTGCCCCAAATCTTCTAAATGAAATAACTTTTATTTTACCTACCTTTTCTCTCTATTTTTGTGTGCCTTTGTTGTTATATGTTTTCTTTATTTCTAGCTCTCATACTTCTCTGCCTAGTTATTTTCCTAAAATGATTTAGGTATTCCATTTTTTAATTTCTTCTCCTTTGATTCTTTTTAACTATTTCTTTGATTCTTTTTAACTATTCATAACCGGCCACTTTTTCGATATAAGATAATATATTTTTTCTTCAAAATCATCAAATTATACCAAATTGCGGAAAATTCGAAGAGGTATGTTCATTCTTTTTGAAAATTTATCTTAAAAAATCAATACACAAATTCATAAGAAAAGAATGGCCTAGGAGATATAATCTATAGGAGCTTAGGTTTTACATGAGCTACATCCATATATGGACAATTATTATTCTAATTTCATATATAAAAAGTTTATACAAGGTGCATTTTCACTCTCTAGTTCGAATTACTAAAAATTTCACATCAATTTTTGTCGTTCCTACTTCTCCTCCTCTCTGGTATCTTTCTCGCCATTTATTTCCTTGTTATCTTCTTCCATTCGTAACTTCTTGTCTGGATAAATAAATAAAATCAGAGATTTAATTTTTCAAATATTTTCTAATTGAAAAAAATTGTTTCAAGGTATTCTAATATGGTAGCAAAATCATCCAAATAAATCTATCCGGCAGAGAGTAAAATGGCGCATTTTGCATACAAAAAATAAATTTGATATTCACCCATTTCAAACAATGATACAAGATAAGATTCCAAAATAAACTAAGACACCCAACGATGAGAAAAAGAGTTTAAAAGAATAGAGTAAGTAAACTGTACATATAACACACGGTGAAATGTATGTTTTAACATCTCACGAAAGAAACAAAAATGCTATCGAGAAAAACAGCACTTGAGGAGGACGTGCAAAGTAATATATAGTTATCTAGATCATACAGTAGCATTTCATTATTTATTTTGAAAAGAAAAAAATCAATAATAGACTAATAAATTTATATAAATGATCCTGGTTGTGTGATAAAAAATCATACCTTGCAGAGGGTTTAAGACAAAACCCCCATCATTAACCAAAGAAATATTCAAAGCATAGGATGATAAGTGACCCACCTCCAACTCGAGTCTGGATACTTAGAATTAAACTTGCACACCATAAATAATATCAAAATATTAAAAGAGAAAAGTACTCAACTTTGTGAAAATATCAATATCTTATAGAATAATCTCAGAATCAAATTATATACAATAGAAGAACAAAAACCGCATAAGAAAACTATAAATCTGGAACGAAAATTACCTTCATAGCAATCTTAGCGGGGAAGTCCATCTGGTAAAGATGCTCTAAGTCCTAATATAGAGGTGGAGTAAACAATTGTGACCTTTGGGGAAAAAAAACTGAAAGTAATGATAAATTTCTTGAATGAAATAACTTCGTCATTTTAGAAAGAAAAAAAAACTGTACGTTTGCAACTTTAATGCGACAATCATTTAAAGGTTGTAACTGCTCATTAGTCTAAATAGACTTTTTGATACAATGTAAAATCTGTGGAAAGCTTTTGCACGTTGTTAGCATCTCCAAAATTAAGTTTAATGCTTGTAAAATCTAAAGAGGCTTTTGCACGTAGCTTGCATCTTTAAAATTAAGTTTAATGCTTTTACTAATAAATTTAATATAAAGTAATCACAATAACTATAGGGGAAGTGATGACAAATGATGTTATTAAATACTAAGTGAGTCTTTATTATAGGTGGAGGATGGAACCTTTAATATTTTATTTTATTGTAGTAAAATAGAGAAATGAAGAGAAAAAGTCAAAAAATTGAGAAAAGATAAATAAGAATGGAGGCAATACGTAGGTGTCACATTAGGCATACATCTTAATTTTATATATATATATATATTTTTCGATTTAGTGTTTATAAAAGGAGTACTTTATACGCATAACTAATCTAAATATTGAATCAAAATTCTGCTCCATCTCGCAGCAAATCACGTCGTTAACTTTTTTTACAAAGTATGTTATTAAGAACAAAATGAGAATATTAAGATTGAAAGTTTCTAAATAAAG
>NW_026725606.1:0-56081 GCF_029784015.1 Lycium ferocissimum
GGGAAAAGGATAATATCTGTGACAACATTAGGAGATGACTCACGATCCTGTCTACCGGCTGATGCATAGACGCGATAACGCTCCACTCTTCCCTCTACCACGTCCTGCTAGTGTATGAGAACCTTGCCCTGAAGGGCGTGCTGTAGAAGAAGAACTAACTATGGACCCCGTAGGGCTGACGATACTGCACCACCCGTCATCGGACACTCCTAAATCTTATGGCACAGGCCCGACCGCCAGCATAATAAGCGTACGATCCCGTCGACAACATCCCGGCGTGTAATTTACCATGCCCAGGGCACTATGGCAAATGTGGTCTCGCTTGGCTTTGACTCTGATGCTGTCTTGCGATGCTCTAGAACTCTAGCCTCCTCAAGACATAAAATCTGCCGTCAAACACGAGGCTGAAAATCGTGGAGGTGCACTCCCTGCTGAATGAAATGGATACCAAGAATTTTGCTGTCTCTGTCCTCCTCTAAACTCACCAGCAATATCTAAAGATCTGGCCCTCTTACCATGGCCTCGATCACGCTTACGCTCTATTATCTGCTGACACTTATGATCTTCAGTTAATTGCATATGCACGTATACGGAAATATCGTTGCTTTGACTATAATGCGACGATCGTACACTCATCTGTCAAATGTGGCCCTAGGCTAGCCACGAAACAATGAACTCGATCTTCCATCTCAGCCACCATAGCTGGGGCATATCTAGCTAATGAATTGAAGTATACACTGTACTCCTGAGCACTTTCATCTTTGCCTGCTGATACGCAAGAACCTATACGTTCGGGCCTGTCGGGCTTCTGGTGGTAAATAATGGCGAAAAAAAGCATCCAAAAACTCTGGCCAAATGGCTGGAGGGGCATTCTCTCCCCTAGATAGCTCCTATGTCTAATATCGATGCACTGCAACATCACGGAGCCTATAAGAAGCCAGCTCCACTGACTCGACCTCATCAGTGTGTATAACCCTCAAAGTCCTCTGCATACTATCAATAAAGTCATAAGGATCCATATTTTGCTGCAACACAGAAAACTCTAGAGGATCTAACCGGAGAAAAGTTTAACCCTCACACTACCGCAGTCATGCACGATCAACACCAACTCCACTTGAGAGCTTGAGCGGCTACCAATCTAGTTAATAAGCGTATAGTATCCCGCATATCTGGCCGGTTCATCCTAGGCGAGGAAGCTGGGGCATTGGGTCGAGTGTTGGAGGCGGGGTATGTGAAGTACGAGATGGGCTCTCACTCGGGCGGCCTCGAAATTTTGTTAGCCGGCGAGTATGGCTGATGGCCTCGCGACGCTCTCTGCGGCTTTCTCGGCCATTTATAGCTTTCTTGCGAAGTATCGGCAAAATCAAAACAAATTATTAGAAGGCGAACTCTTAACACACGGCTCTATCGCATGATCTAAGAGAGAAAGAATGACAATTCTTAAATGTCCTGTAGCCTCCTATTTATAAATGTGGTGCACAACACACCCATCTACAAGACTCTACTAGACACGGTACGTGAAACTGACCCTAGGACGGAGCGCTGCCAGGACCCCGTAACGACAACCGGCCCTGAGTCGTGACGAGTCTTGGGACCTATTGACCAAGCACCCCTATATACTCGTACACAAGGAACATCAACGACTAAGCTTGGGTGGCCCATATGACTTACTCACTAAACCATCTTTGACTCTATGAGAACAACATCAAGAACTGTCATCAGAACTATCCAGCGTCTAGCATACATATATGCATACATATATGTATGTATCTTTGGGAAGAACAGTGCAAGCTAACAAGGCGCTACGTATCTTTGTGACAAAAGAATGGGAGCGCGACAAGGCTACATACGTATGTCATCTACATACAAGCGTCTACGGACCTCTCTTGGAATAAAGTTTGTAGAAAGGAAGGGGCGGGGGCCCGCGTACCCATATATATATACATATACATCTCTAAATGGCATATCAAAATATTTAAAAGCTCGGATCAAGTGGAACGCCGACTAATGGCGAGTGGAGTCTCTTGAATGGATCCTTTATCTGTCCTACACACTGCTCGTATAAATGCGGCCCAAACAATGAGAGTCAGTTCGAATAATGTACCGAGTATGTAAGGAACAAGAATAACAAGTACATAGGAGTCATGAGCGACATCTGAAACATGAAAGCTAATCTCAATATCTGAATGCATCTGTAGCTAACATCTAAGAATATCTACATAACTTTGTATAACTGAAACTGCCTCCAAGGGCGTATGATATGCATAGGTCATAATATAGCTAATAGTCATATGGAACAAACAGTGGATTGATAGGTCATATAAAAGTGCCGAGGAACGTACATCCCGATCTATATATAATAGTGCAGAGGAACGTACGCCTCGATCCATATATAATAGTGCCGAAGAACATACGACCCGATCCATATATAATAGTTTCAAGGAACGTATGGCCCGATCCATATATAATATAATATACGCGTATATAACGCCTTCTGGTCAAGGGTCAATATGCATATGTATAATGAATGCAATGCGTAAGTATAATGAATACTAGAACTCTCGGAGTAACATAAGGTCGTACTACCTCCAATAGACATCTTTTGAGCTAACATCATCAATATATGAAATCTTAGGACCCAAGAACAGAAGGAATAATCATAAGAGGGATACAGGAATATCAAAGACTGAAATACTCCGAGTGCTTCTAAGTGGAGAGTAATATGGAAGCTCGTTTATTCATTTGTTCGTTCATATCATAAGATCATGCCAAAATGAAAGAAATGATAGCCTTAACATACCTTTAAGCGTATCTAATCGTCCAACTTCTAGTTCTCAAACTCATAATTCTACAATCAAGATAACATATGCCACCATTAGACCATTTACCTCGCTTACTGTTACACCCCGTATCTTCGAAGAGCATTTATCAAATTTGAAACATAAGTATGTTGAGTTAGGGTTAAGTAAAACCACTCTGGAATATAAGGAGAAAGCATTATTAAGTATATTTAATGAGTGAAGGATGTATATAAGGTATACCAGAAGATTTTATAAGGAAATGAGTGAAAGAAATGAAGTAGTACGACTTTGGAGAAAGGATGGGTAATGTTTTATGTGAAAATTTTAGTCCAAATTGGGAGACGAATATCTCTTAGCATATGAAGTGTTTCAAGGTAAAACAAAAGCCTAAAATAAAGTTCGTCGATTCTAAGTTTCAACGCAACAAACCGCTCGTCGATAGGACATCGGAGAAGAGAATTATGGACGTTACAAGTTCAGCTGACAGAGCAGAAACGCGTGCTACAGTACTACTACAGTAAAATGCTACAGTTAACCCGACCCGAATTTGACCCCTACAAAAAGGGTAATATCCCTTTTTTTTTATCAGATTTTGCTAGAAATTTCCAGCAAATTGAAGAGAGAGAGAGAGAGAGAGAGAACCACAAAGTAAGTAATTTTCAAGCGACGAAGTGTTAATCGAAGCTCGGATAAACATTGAACGACTAAGGCAACCGAAAGGTATGTTAAGGCTCGTCCCTTTCTTTCAAAGGCATGATTCCTATGTTATGATTTCATAAATGTTTCCATATCTTCCTTGTTATCAAAAGTTAACAGTCTATGATTCCAAGGCATGATTCCCTTCCTGATAAACCGTAAATGTTTTCCAAAATGTCCGCATTTTTTCAAAACAAAGGTTTATGCTTTTGTAATTAAGCTTTTATGACTACAACGACGGAAATGTTTTTATCATGATGACAACGATGCCAAAGATGAGAATATTTTCTATGATGAGAACGATTTCATGTTTAAAGGTTCCAAGTTATGATTTCAATGACGATATGAGATTATTGAGCTATCTTTTGACTTCCTTAATTTTATTCATTGTTGTTAGTCTCACCTTATAATAGTTATTCCTTCAAGGTGAGATAAAGCGACCATGATTATTCCATAATATAATCGGAGGTTACCGACTTTACGTCACTCCGATAGAGACATAACTTTCCAGGCTCTCGCAATGCCGCTTATATGATATATGTATATGATATATATATATATATATATATATATATATATATATATATATATATATATATATATATATATATATATATATATATATATATATATATATATACGGGGAATATGGGAAGAAGGGCCGAGCGTTATATACGCGTAACCACCGATCGTTGGTATAATATGATCTCATCCCGGACGCGGGACATATGTAGTTAAATGGATCGGGCCGACGCCTCCGCAATATGATATGTTCTATTTTCTATATATATATGAACAAGAAATGTTTTTCAAAAGAAAGCTAGCATGCATGGCATCCGCCTCTAAGAGGACACTCACACGTATACAAGTTATTCTTTTACCTCATGATATGCTCTATATTTCCATTCGTTATTGTTCATACTTTACATCCCTTATTATGTTACTATTCACGTCTTACATACTCGGTACATTACTCGCATCGACGTCCCTTCTTGTGGGCGCCGCGTTCATGCCCGCGTAGGATCGTGTAGCCGCCCGAACTATTCACCAGCAGGACCTCCCCTTACGGCGGTCGGTACGCTCCATCGATCCGAGCTTCGGTCCTTTTGGTACGCTATTCGTTTACGTACATGTATGGGTACGGCAGGGCACTGTCCCCGTCATTTCTACGCTTTGTACTCCATAGAGGTCGCAGATGCCATGATATGTAGTCGTGATGTTACGTGACCCGTCGGCGTTTATTTTGTTGTACGAAAGCATATACGTAGCGGCCAAATCGGCACCGTTACTCTCAGTGCTTATGTTTATATGTATGCGTTGGCCGTGAGTTCCCGGTAGGTGTCTTTTATGTTGATTGTTCGGGAGACAGTATAGCACAGTTACAGATTATATATGGGCCTAGGACAGTCAGTGAGAAGTAAATGCAAGTACAGGAGTGCTTAGCTAGTAGTGGTCGGGCACTTATTATGCCCCATCAGTTTGGGTCGTGACAAAATTGGTATCAGAGTAGTTCGTCCTAGGGATTGTCTACTGCACCGTGTCCCAGAGTCTCGTTTTATGGGTATGAAGCCGGCCATACTTATAAACTAGAGGTCGCTGGGCATTTAGAATTATTAACCTTTCTTTATCTTAGATCGTGCGATAGAGCGCAGTCTAGGAGAGATCGTTTCGGATCCCTTTTCCTGTAGGTAAGTGCAGACTAATGAAAGATGAAGAGATCAGCCTCGGACAGTGGAGGTGCTAAGAAGGCTCCCCGATCGAATCTAGGACCGAGCAGGAGGAGCCTCAGTTATTCTATTGAGATTGATCCTTTAGAGGACCCAGCGACGATTCCTCCAGAGTTTTTGACTCCCAGGGAGGAGGCCCCCAGAGGACAGTTATGACACGGATCCGTCCAAGTATTCGTCTGGGACACCGGAGGAGGAGATTCCCGAGGCCGTACCAGTCGCTCCTATGGTAGAGCACTACGTCGACCGGCCTCCCCGGCGAGTGTTGGGACACGAGCCCTCATCCTCGGCCGGTCAGAACCAAGAGTCGCCCGCTTATTTATATCCCTCGACTCGATGAGAGAGATGAAGAGCCGATGAGCGGATGGTGGGTAGACGATGACGACACACACACACACATAGTCCACCGCATCGGACTAGAGACCGATCCGCTATAGGCATATGAGTCCTTATTGGAATTTTCTATGTATGTGCATTTCTTTGTGAGATTATTACTTAAAAGCGGCGAGCAGAAACCCAAATAGGCCGATAACAGAGTATTTATAAGTAACAGCGACTGAGGGGTGTTTGCTACCATTGGGAATCTGAAAATCTAGGACGGAGAGTAGTCATTCATACATATGAAAGGTGAATATTGAGAATTAAAAAGGCCAAAATAGTAAGTGTGTAGTCGGAATAGTAAGTGACCCTTTCTAATTCGGATGGAGATGCGTTACGAGAATGTTTTGGAATTTATCAAGACTTCAACTTGCTTTAGATTATGTGGTGAAGGTCATGCGGTGAGGTGGATACGATTATACCAACATTAACGCACCGGATTTCATCAGAGTTTCGAGGTTAAGTGTCTTTGGGGTGAGAGAAATACTAGGATGGGTAACCCCCTGGGAAGTGTACAAAAAGTCCTATAAATTTAGATATAAGAGGCAAATGAGAAGCTAGAGCAGCCTAAGGGAGATTGGAGCATGCGGAGTGGTTGGAGACCTTAAGAGGTCGCGTAGGACGAGGCGGACTAGACCGGTGAAGAACAAGAAGGTGCATCACAGCTCTAGAATTAGGGTGAGTTTGAATAGCGTTTGAAAATATTTTGTAAGCGAGATGGTAGTAATTATATATATACGTATGCATATGATATCCCATACGTGGCTATATCAGCGGGTATATATATCCCGACAACTAACGTTGCTGTATATGGAAGGCATTAATCGAACAGAGTAACGAAGTTCAAGTGACAAAAAAAATGGTACAAATGTTACAAGGTAAGCCGATGCTATTTTCACTCACAAAGTTAGGCTTGGAGAGTTTTAATGTAATGACATCTGGAAAGGACAGAAAGTGAGTAGATGGAAGGTACGGAGATCAAAATGTCAGAAAAAGTGAAAAGTAAGAAACACGAGTGACTGAAGCCTTTAAGAGGGACATCGGAGTAGAGAATTATGGACATTACAAGTTCACCGACGGAGGTAAACACGTGCTACGATCTTGCAAGAACTTTGCTACAAGAACCCGACCCGAATTTGACCCCTACAAAAAGGGTAATAACCCTCTTTTTCATCGCATTTGCTAGAAATTTTAAAATGAAAGAGAGAGAACCACAAAGTAAGCAATTTTTAAGCGACGGAGTATTAATCGAAGCTCGGATAAACGTTGAACGACTAAAGCAACCAAAAGGTATGTTAAGGCTTGTCCCTTTCTTTCAAAGGCATGATTCCAATGTTATGATTCATAAATGTTTGCATATCTTCCTTGTTATCAAAAGTTAAAAGTCTATGATTCCAAGGCATGATTCCCTTCCTGATAAACTGAAAATGTTTTCCAAAATGTCGGTATTTTTTCAAAACAAAGGTTTATAATTTTGTAATTAAGCTTTTATGACTACAACGATGGACATGTTTTTATCATGATGATAATGATGCCAAAGATGAGAATATTTTCTATGATGACTATGATGAGAACGATTTCATGTTTAAAGGTTCCAAGTTATGATTTCAATGACGATATGAGATTATTGAGCTATCTTTTGACTTCCTTAATTTTATTCATTGTTGTTAGTCTCACCTTATAATAATTGTTCCTTCAAGGTGAGATAAAGCGACCATGATTATTCCATAATATAATCGGAGGTTACCGACCTTACGTCACTCCGATAGAGACATAACTTTCCTTCGGGGCTCTCTGACGTACGTTTATATGATATATCTATATGATATATATATATATATATATATATATATATATATATATATATATATATATATATATATATATATATATATATATATATATATATGGGAATATGGGAAGAAGGGCCAAAGAGTTATATACGCGTAACCACCGACCGATTGGTATAATATGATCTCATCTCGACGCGGATGCCCGAACGCGGAACATATGTGGTTAAATGATCGGAGCCGATGCCTCGCAATATGATATGTTCTATTTTCTATATATATGTGAACAAGAAATGTTTTTCAAAGAAAGCTAGCATGCATGGCATCCGCCCTAAGAGGCACTCACATGTATACAGTTATTCTTTTACCTCACGATATGCTCTATATTTCCATTCGTTATTGTTCATACTTACATCCCCATTATGTTACTATTCATGCCTTACATACTCGGTACATTACTCGTACCGACGTCCCTTCTGTGTGGACGCCGCGTTCATGCCCGCAAGATCGGGTAGCCGGTCGGACGATTCACGGCGGTAGGACTCCCTCGCCGGTCGGTACGCTCCATCGATCCGAGCCGCCTCCTTTTGGTACGCTATTCGATTACATACATATATGGGTACGGCAGGGCCTTGTCCTGTTATTCCTATAGTTTGTACTCCATAGGGGTCAGTAGACAGTGATATGTACTCGTGATGCTATGCAGCCTCGTCGACATTTATTTTGTTGTACAGTATATATGTAGCGGCCAAATCGGCTTACGCCGTTACTCTCAGTGCTTATGTTTATATGTATGCATTGGCTGTGAGTTCCCGGTACGGTGTCTTTTATGTTGATTGTTCAGAGACAAGATAGCACGATTACGATTATATATGGGCCGGGGCGGTCGGGAGAAGTAAATGCAAGCACGGAGTGCTAACTTAATGATTGGTGGCAGCACATTACGGCCCATCAGTTTGGGTCGTGACACTTACTAACCATTTTAAGTACGAAAAGAGTTTAACGAATTGCTGACAACATCTCCCTTGTAAACTTAACAATCCTTCAACTTCTAATTCTATCCAACACCAACAACAATACCAACAACAACAATATCAACACTTACATATCAAAATATCAGCAAATCTATTCCAAATCATCCCTCCAAACAACCCTTAACCCTAACTTTACCTTTATTCAACTTAGAACCTTCATAACCATATTTCCTTTACTTAAAACTACTAAAATTCTTGATAATCAATTCAATAATAAAGATAAGAATCATATACATATCTTGAAGGGACTAGAATACCAAGAATCAACTGCAACTCAAACTTCTAAGCTCTACAACTTCAATGAAACTCTAGGAGCAACCTTCTTCTTCACTAGCTCGGGTTTTACGGGTTCATATCCTACTAAAACTCCTCCAATTTGATGGAAAATGTTGAGGGTAAATATATGAGGCCTTTATTTTGCTTGAAGAGTGAAAATAATGAGGATAAAATGTGAGGGCCAAATATGTATAGATGGAACTAGAAAGTTCCAGAGGTGCGATTTGACGAGCGGGTCGATGGACAGTCGACTTGCACCGTCAATTTTCACCTGTAGATTCAGAGACTACCACACATCGATGGCGTGCATCGGCGGCTTGTCAACGTGTCAATGGCCCATCGAAGATGACTGGTTTCTGCAGATTTGCCTGAGTCATTCCAACTTGTGACGATTCGATCGTTTAACTTCTAATCTTGCCATAATGCGATGGACATATGCTGAGACTGGTGTATATACGGGGCAAGGTACTTAATATCTCAAAAACTCGGGTACAGACCTCCATACTAAGCCAAGGACTTTCTTGCGACGAAAAGGAGAGGTGTAACAGAATTGTTATCTGATTCACTTTTATTCTATCACATATAGTGAGGACGCATGTAACCATTGCTAGGGATGAGGTGCCCAAGCCCACAATTGGGACCGGAGCATCAGGAAGAGGTTACGCTAAAGGCCACGGCCATACCAGAGGTGGTGGTGCCTCAACAACCAGAGGCGGGGCCCCGTGGCTGGATAGAGATGCTCTAGATTAGTATTACCAGAGCTAGAGTGTCAGCTAGTGCTCCATTACCTGCGGGTGCTCCTAGGCCCGTTGCGGGCCCAGTTATGACCCTTGAAGATCAGGAGCTGATTGGTGGATTTCTAAAGATGGAGCCACCCAGGCACTTTGGTACTCCGAGTGAGGATGCTTATGAATTTACGATGGATATGTATGAGAGGATGTATAAGATGGGGATTGTTTAGTCTCATGGGGTTGACTACGTGTCTGACCAGTTGTGTAGGGATGTGAAGACTTGGTAGAAGTCCTTCATTGATTGCCGGCTCGTTGGGTCGCCTCCACTCTCTTAGACGCAGTTTCATCAGAATTTTCTAGAGAAGTACATTCCCCGTGCTGTAAGGGACCACAGGAGAGATAAGTTCATCCACCTACATTAGAGGGGTATGTCTGTAGCTGAGTATGAGGCTCGATTTTTATCTTTGGCATATTATGCTACGCAGTTTATTCTTACTGAGTCAGAGAGGCTTGTGAAGTTTGTGGGTGGGCTGGTAGTTCCGTTACATGTGGGTGTCTTAAGCTTGTCGCCATAGATGTTTTCTTTCAGTCCATAGTAGACCATGCTGCGACTGTTGAGTCAGCTAGGGTTCGAGCCCTTATTGGGGGTAGTGAGAAGAAGCCCCGTCAGTATGGTGGTTACAGTGGGTCGACTTCTAGAGGTGGGGGCCATTCAGCCAGGACTTATCAGCCGCATTCCAGCCGCCCTATTCAGTCAGCGCTACAGACTTCTTCAGGTGGCCCTTCGAGGTAGAGTGGTTATGGCTCAGGGCAGGTTTCTATAGGCTCTTATTCTCAGGCAATCGACCGAGGTGGTTACTCTGGTTCTTCAGCCTCCACCATCTAGAGCTCTCTATGTGCATGGTGATATCAGGCACATTGCTAGAGAGTTCCCCCGGTCGAGACAGAATGGGGCCCAGTAGGGTTCCAGGTTCCAGATGCAGTGCTCAGATAGGCCACGATGGTTCATAGTCCTTTAGGGGTGGGTATTAGTCTGGTAGAGGTGGTTCTTAGGCTTCCAGAGAAAGATCTTAGTCTGACCAGAGCGGTTATGGTGGTGCCTATTATTATGCTTTTCCTGGCAAGATAGAGACCGAGACATCAGATGCTGTTATCACAGGTACCATTTCTGTTTGTCATCGGGCAGCTTCAGTCATATTTAATCTAGGGTATACTTTCTCTTATGTGTCTGCTTATCATTCTGTAGGCTGGGATTTGGTTTGTGACCAAGTTGATGTACCTATTCACGTGACTACTCCAATTAGAGATTCGGTAGTGGTCGATCGAGTCTGTCGATCCTGTTTAGTTACTTTTATGCGTTATGACATATGGGTAGATTTTGTGATTCTAGATATGGTAGATTTCAACATCATTTTGGGCATGAGTTGGTTGTCTCCTTACCATATGATTTTGGATTGTCACACCGAGATAGTCACGTTAGCCATGCCAGGTATTCCTAGACATGAGTGGAGGGCTACTCCTAGTCTCGCCTCGGAGAAGATTATTTCCTACCCCCGAGCTAAAAATTTGGTTGATAAGGGGCTTAGTCCTAATTGGCCCATATTCGTGATACGAGTGCTAACACTCCATCACTTGAGTCAGTCCTATTATGAGCTAGTTCGTGGAGGTATTCCTTACTGATTTGCCGGGTATGCCACCCGATCGCGACATCGACTTCTATATTGATCTAGAGCAGGGAACTTGCACTATTTCCATACCGCCATATAGGATGGCATAGGCCGAGTTGATATAGTTAAAGGAGCAATTGCAAGATCTTTTGAGTAAGGGTTTCATCAGACCGACCGTCTCCTCTTGGGACGCTCCCATGCTTTTTGTGAAGAAGAAAGTTGGGTTGATGCGGATGTGTATTGATTACTACAAATTGATCAAGCTCACCATTCAAAATAAGTATCCTAGTCCCCTCGTTGATGACTTGCTCGACAAGCTTTAGAGTGCTTCAGTGTCCTCCAAGATTGATTTGAGGTCAGGCTATCACCAGCGAGGATTCAACAGGATATTCCAAAGACGGCCTTTAGGACTCATTATGGTCATTACAAGTTCCTTGTTATATCTTTTGGGCTTACAAATTCCCTAGCAGCTTTTATGGATTTGATGAATGGCATTTTCAAGCCATATATGGATTCTTTTGTCATAGTCTTCATTGATGATATTTTCGTGTATCCGCAAAACAAAGAAGAGCATGAGCGTAATTTGAGGATTATTCTTGGTTTGTTGAAGGAAAAGAAGACTTATGCCAAGTTTTCTAAGTGTGAAATTTGGCTTGATTCGATGGCATTCTTGGGCCACGTGGTGTCAAAGGACGGGATTATGTTGATCCCAAAAAGATTGAGGCTTTTAGGGATTGGGTGAGGCCCAAATCAGTGACTGAGATTCGTAGCTTTGTAGGTTTGGTGAGTTACTACTGTCGATTTATGAAAGGGTTTGCTTCAATTACTTCTTACCTGACTCGATTGACTCAAAAGGAGGTACCTTTCCAGTGGTCCGATGCTTGTGAAGAGAGCTTCCAAAAGCTCAAGACCTTGTTGACTACAACCCCAATTTTTGCATTACCCGTGGAGCATAAGGACTTCTCCGTGTATTGTTATGCATCGCGTGTTGGTTTGGGCGCCTTATTGATATGCTTCTAGGTAGTTGAAGATTCATGAGAAGAACTACCTTACTCACGATTTGAAGTTAGCAGCGGTAGTCTTCGCTTTGAAGATTTGGAGGCATTACTTGTATGGGGTCTATTATAAGGTATTCACCGATCACCACAGCCTACGACATGTGTTCAACCAGAGGGATCTCAATTCTAGACAATATGGATGGATGGAACTTCTTAAGGATTATGATATCACCATTCTATACCATCCGAGCAAAGCTAATGCGGTAGCTGATGCATTGAGCCCAAAGGTAGTGAGTATAGTTTAGCTTGATTAATTGCTTCGGAGCGTCCTTTATCTATGCGTCCTTTATCTATGGAGGTTCATACTCTGGCTAACAGTCTTATACGACTTAATACTACAGTCAGGGTTTTAGCATGTGTTGAGGCGAGGTCGTCTCTTTTGGAGCAGATCAAGACACTGTAGTTCGATGATTCTAAGTTTTGTAAGATTCGTGATAAAGTGCTGAGTGGTGAGGCCAAGGAGGCTGTGCTTGATGATGAGGGGGTCTTGAGGATCAAAGGACACTTGTGCGTTTCTCATGTGGGTGGTCTGATTCGTTTGATATTAGTGGAGGCTCATAGTTCTAGGTATTCTATTCATCCAGGTGCGACTAAGATATATCATGTTTTGAGACAGCACTACTGGTGGGGTAGAATGAAGAGAGATATATCAAAATTCATTGCTCAGTGTTTGAATTTCTAGCAAGTCAAGTATGAGCACCAGAGACCTGGCGTTGTGCTTCGGAGGATGCCCATTCCCGAGTAGAAGTGGGAGAGGATAGCCATGGATTTTATTGTGGGTCTTCCGAAGAACTTGGGCAAGTATGATTCGATTTGGGTCATTTTTGATAGGTTGACTAAGTCTACACATTTCATTCCCATTTAGGTTACGTATAATGTAGAGAAGTTGGCCAAGATTTACATCCGAGAGATTGTGCGCTTGTATGTGGTTCTTGTTTCCATTATTTTTGACCAAGGTACTCAGTTTACCTTGCATTTCTAGAAGACTCTGTAGAATGAGTTGGGTACTCAATTAGATCTTAGCACCGTATTTCATCCACAGACTGATGGTCAGTCCGAGAGGACCATTTAGGTACTTGAGGATTGTTGAAGGCTTACATTATTGATTTTGGTGGTCATTGGGACCAATTCTTACCATTGGCAGAGTTTGCGTACAACAATAGCTGCCATTCGAGTATTGATATGGAGCCATTCGAGGCTTTATATGGTAGGAGGTGTCATTCTCTGATTAGGTGGTTTGATGCTTTTGAGGTGAGACCATGGGGTACAAATTTGCTGATGGAGTCTTTGGACAAGATGAGGCTGATTCAAGAAAACCTTCTAGCGGCTTAGAGTAGGCAAAAGATGTATACGGACCGGAAGGTTTGAGACTTTGAGTTTATGGAGGATGAGCAGGTTCTTTTGAAGATTTCACCAATGAAGGGTGACATGCTATTTGGGAAGAAGGGAAAGTTGAGCACGAGGTACAATGTTCATTTGAGATTCTCCGTCGTGTTGGTGCAGTGGCTTATGAATTAGCTTTGCCAAAAGCCTGTCAGGTGTTTATCTGGTATTTCATGTTTCCATGCTGAAGAGGTACCATTCAGATGGTTCTTATATCATTCGTTGGGACTCCGTATTGCTTGATGAGAATCTATCCTATGAGGAAGAACCTATCGCAATCTTGGATAGACAAGTGAGAAAGTTGAGATCAAAAGAGCTTCAATCAAGGTGCAATGGAAGCACTATTCTGTTGCGAAGGCCACATGGGCGACCAAGTTCAATATGCGTACCAGATATTCCCAGTTGTTTACCGACTCAGTTACTCTAGTCAATTCAAATTGGTATCTGAATTTCTTTGTCTTATTTTCTCACGGATAGTGGAACTCGTCCTTAATTTCTTATGCGAGCGTTTTGACATGACATGGTACTGTAGGGTATGAGATGTGTTAGTTTGATATGGGCGCGTGGCCAAGTCCAGTTTTCAGCCATGATTCGGGAATCTCTAATTGGTATGGAAAGGTTTCGATATCGTCAAAGTTTAGTATGATATATGTGTGGCATAATTTTATTAGTGGCCAGTCAGCAATTCAGCAATGAAAGAGTATCGATGTCAACATCAGGAAGCAAGTGTAACTTGGGGAAGATCGTCAGATTCGACAACAGAATGGTGATCGTGTTGTGATGATGAAAAGAAGTTGAGCATAAGGAAAGGCAAGGAAAGGCGACTTTTGTGGTAAGGTGTAACGAAGTAATATTTCTTAGGGTATATTGGTAAGAGTACTTCTTGTCTTATGGGATGAAGGCGTAAGGAAGAGAATTTGGATTGATCAATCTCCGCTATAGGAAGAGAAAAATTGGTATCTGACGTGCTAGTTAGGATAAGGTTGCAAGATATGCGAAGGTGGATTCTGTTATATCCCACATTTTTGTACGTCGGGACATTTCGAGTTAATTGTGGAAAGTTAGGGGCAAGACTAGTTCGGGACACGAAGTTGAGATTTTAACCACGATTTATTTCAAAGCATGAATTGTTATGATTTTATTGGCATGAGATATTATGGAATTTGGGGGTTAAAAGTGGATTATGGAGATGTCATGAAAAATTTGGGGCCAAAAATTAATTTTAAAAAGTTGGCATTTCATGAAAAAAAATTGGCCATGTGGCCGGCCACCTAAGGTGTGGGCCATGGCCACATGGATGCCTATTATGTGTGTATATTAAGATGATAAAGGGGCATATTCTTCATCTTCCAAAGTAAGAAACTTCAAGAAATTTTGAGAAAGAAAAAGAGAGAGCCATTCGGCCCCTTCTCTCTAGCCGAGCAAGCCAAGAAATCATTGATCAAAAATAATTTTCTCTAGCAATTCTACTCCTTAGAAGGTGCATAACGACGTGGTGGAGTCGTTGGAGTGGTAAAGACAAGCGTTGATTCAAAGTGCCAAGCATAGCCAACTTGAAGAACTAAGTAAGAGAGGTATGATTTAATCTTATTTTTCATATGCTATGGATGATTTGTGTATGTTGTGAAGTATGAAAATGAATGAAATTCATGAAAGTGTGGAAGTCAAAGTGTAGCCGTGTGTGTGTAGGTGTGTGGCCGTGTGATATGTGTTGTGTAGATGGGGTGATTAATTAATTGAATTCAACATGTTTATGTGTTGTTGTAATGTGTAGAAAATGAATGAAACTCATGGAATGATGTATGTTGAGGAGTGGCCGAATAGGGGGCTGTTTGGTATGCAAGAAATGAACTAATGTCATTTAGTATTTTGATTGTCGTCGTTATGAATTCTATGACGTAAAATGAAGGTTAATAATCCAAGTTGAAGTTAGAAACCGTGTGGGCTGATTTGAAGCTCAATGTGATCTTATTGTAGTTTCTTGAAGTTGTAAGAATAATGTTGTTAAAGTGTGGTTTGGTGGTGTAGTTTATGAATTTGGAGGGAAGGGAACGTGTTCATGTGGTGTTGTTGGGTTGGAGAAGTTGTGGATAAAGTAATGCTTTTGTTGGAGAGTTGGAATTATTGTGCGAGTTGCTTAAAGTATTCTTGAATGTTGTTTGGATGGTTTTTGAATATATGAACTTGAATTGAATATAATTGGCATGTTGTCGAAATATGTGGAGAAGAATTATTAGCGATATAATGCGTTGAATTGATTGTTAATGTTATTAAAATGGTTGTTGGTATTGTTGTTGAAGAATTGGCCGAGTGAAAATCTCGGGGTTGTTGTATTTACAGGGGAGGTGCTGCCCAATTTTCTGTAGAATTGAGAAATAGTTTGGAATTGAATTCCTAAACGTTTATAGCTAATGATTGATACTTATTGGCGTTGTGTAGACTTCGGGGAGCCGAGGCTTGAGTTTGGATTAGCTAAGGAAGCAAACGAGGTATGTAAAGCCATTCTTTCTTTCTTTGGCATGTCTTAGAGTAAATAAGCTATGACACGATTCTCGAGGTAATTCCACTCTGGTGATCCGAGCATGTCCATGATTCTTATCTTCTTCTTGATAACCGTATTCTTAGTATAGTCGGATTATGGTTCCTATGTCTTTGTATGACTAAATTTTAAAAGTTGCATAAAAGTTTTGTCTTCAAAAGAATGTTGTTCCTAAACGAATTTGAAACTACGAACACCCGTAACTTTCATAAACGGGCTCGGATCGCCCCGAAACGCTCATAGGAGGTTCCATAATGTATGACATCCCCGACTTTCATAGGCGGGCTCGGATTTGGTTTGACACTTATCCGTGGGCCCCCGAGACCTTTCTATGCTTAGACTTAACGATTTTCCGAAAAAGACTTAATGTGATTATCGTTTGAACCCCCGAGTATGATTACCTATTTATTTAACGAGTTTGAAATGAGAATTGTTATGTGTATGATTCCGATACGAAGTTATGATCCTTAAGGTTCGGTTTGATATGTGCCCGAGTGGCATTCGGAAGAAACGCGATTGGACTATTGTATTAATTCGTAAGTAATGAATTGCTTTGATTAATTGACTAAGTCTTTGTAAATGTTTGCATTGCATATGGTTTTACATTGCATATGGATATAAGTATTTTGAGTTGCATATAGATCCCACGATTCTGCTCGTGCACACTATTATTACTTCCTTCGCCGAGTCCCGGGCCGGTTGTTATCGTGCGCACAATCCGAAGTATGATGAGCTTCCGAAGTATGATGAGCGTCTGATATGATATGATATGTTTTCGAAGTATGATGAGTTTTGATATATGATATGATACGAAGTATGATGAGTTCTGAAATATGATATGATTCTGAATTATGATGTGATTCGGAGGATGTGTTCGGAGATATGCAAAACTTCCGAAGTATGATGAGTTGTGGCGCCCAAGGCGTGAGGGGCGACCACGTTCCGTCCGCCGGTCCTATTATGGACCGCATAGATATATGTGATATGATAATCGATTATGATTCGATAATATATGCTAATCGATGAAGTGATAATCGATGATATGATAATATGATGACATGGTACGATATGATGATTATTTCACCGAGTCCCTCACTGGAGGGCGGGACACGTTTGTGTGCATATGCATACGTATATGATGATTAATTACTTATGACAATCAGACCCGTTATGGATCGGACATGACACATGATATTGGCACGTATGATTTGTAACTCAGGAGTAAGTATTTGAACATTCGGTTAATGATATCATATTTGACTTATGGGCCTTTTATGTATGGTTTATATTTCCAAAAGCACGCACTTTGCTATTTTGGCTACTATACTCACTTTCTGTACCCCTTACTTCGATTATGATCTTGTTATCTGTATTCCATGCTTTACATACTCAGTACATATTCCGTACTGACCCCCTTTCTTCGGGGGGCTGCGTTTCATGCCGCGCAGGTACAGGTACACGTTCTGGTGATCCGTCAGTCTAGGGTATCTGTTCCGCTGTTTGGAGTGCTCCCCTTGATCCGGAGCCGACATTTGGTACAGACCTTTCTGTTTTGTATATATATGTTTGTTCACGGGTACGGCGGGGCCCTGTCCCGTCATATGGTTCTGTTATGACTCTTAGAGGTCTGTAGACATATACGTGTGGGTTGTGGGCGAGTTTGTATTTGTATGGTTGGTGTTTGTATGCTTTATGTTCTTATGTTTTGATATGTGTATATGTATTATATATATATACGTATATATATATATGTATATATGTAACTATGTATATATATATATGTTAGCTTTGGGGCGACGACTTACTTTCGCCTGTGCTTATGCTATTAGTAGAACGATTATGGCTGATGGGTACGTATGAGTGCCCAGCTCGGGCACTAGTCACGGCCTACGGGGTTGGGTCGTGACAGAAAGTGGTATCAGAGCGGTTCGTCTTCGGAATGTCTACAGACCGTGTCCGGCAGAGTCTTGTTTATGGTGTAAAGCCGGCCACACTTATAAACGAGGAGGTCGCGGGGCATTTAGGAACCAAGTATATATATATAATCAGTGACCTTTCTTCTGTCTTAGATCGTGCGATAGAGCCAGAGTCTAGGGAAGACCACTTCTGACGCTTTCTTCTGCAGGTAGGTACAGATTGACAGGAGATGAAGAGACCAGCTTCTGATGATAGGGGTGCTAATAAGGCCCCTAGAGTATCCTCAGGACCTCAGGCTCCGGGGCCCAGCAGGAGGAGCCCCAGTTACTCTATCGAGACGGACCCCTCAGAGGATCCTGCTACGATCCCCCCAGAGTGTTTGACCCCCAGAGAGGAGGTGGGGCCCAGTAGGAGGAGCCCCAGTTATTCGATCGAGACTGATCCCTCGGAGGATCCTGCGACGATTCCTCCGGAGTCCGCGACCCCCAGCGAGGAGGACCCCCCAGAGAGCAGCTATGATACGGATCCGTCCGAGTATGGGGCGGGGGCACCGGGAGAGGAGCTTCCCGACATCGTGCCAGTCGCTCCTATGGTGGAGCACTATGTTCGGCCAGCTTCCTCAGTGAGCGTTACACCTTATTCTAGCCCCTTATCCTGGCCATCGGTGAACCAGGAGTCGCCGGACTACCTATATCCCTCGGATTCAGACGGGGGAGATGACGAGGAGGAGTACACTTCGCCCGATAGCCCGCCAGATCAGGCTGGAGACAGCTCGTCTACAGGTATATGAGTACTTATTGGAGATTGTTCTATATATGTGTATTCGCCGTATGATTGTTATTTAATAGCAGTGAGCAGAAATTTAAGGACCGATAATCGAGTATTCATAAATTGAGGCGATTAAGGTATGTTTATCATTATAGTGAATCTGGAAGTCGAGGACGGAAGGTAGTCGTATCCGTAGGTGAAAAGTGAATACGGAGGATTGAAAAGGGTAAAATAGTAATTGTGTCAGGAGAGCGTTTTGAAATCTGTCAAGACTTCAATTTACTTCAGGTTGTGTCTTTGAAGGTCATGCGGTAAGGTGAACGCTATCATAATAACATTAGAGCATCGTATTTCATCAGAGTTCCGAGGTTAAGCGTGCTGGAGTGAGAGAAATTTTGGGATGGGTGACCCCCCTGGGAAGTTTTCTGAAAAATCTTATAAATTCAGGTGTAAGAGGCAAATGAGAAGCTGGAGTAACCCAAAGGAAACTAGAGTGTGTAGAGTGGGCCGGAACCTTAAGTGGTCACATAAAACGAGGCAGATTAGACCGGTAAAGAGGAAGAAGATGTATCACGACTTTGGAATTGGGGTGAGTTCGAACAGTGTTTGGAAATATTTTGTAAGTGAGATGGTAGCGACTGTATGTTTACGTGTGCGTATAATGTCCCATACATAGTCATATTAGCGGATATGTGTATTCCGGCAATCACCGTGGCGGTATAGAGAAGGCATTAAATGGACAAGGTAATAAAGCTTAAGTGAGAAACAGTATATAAGTGGTACAAATGTTATCAGGCAAGTTGATGTTGTTTTACCACAGGTTAAGTCTGGAAAGTTTGGATGCAACGATATGTGGAAAGGGAAGAAAGTGAGTAGGTGGGAGGTCAGAGGATCGGAACATCGGAATCAAAATACCGCCGGATTGAAACTGGAAATATAGGCATAGGGCAAAGTATAGTCGGGTAATAGTATAAGTACACCCCTAAAGGGGGGAAGCGAGTGTGGAGGATGCAAGTGAAAAATGGAGACAATCGACACTACGATATCCTGGATAGGATGTTGGGGCTACGGGTAAGCTCCCAGCCGAGGCAAGTCAACAAGATCCGAAAGCTGGCAAGAGAGGTGGAAGTTAAAAGGGTAATCGAGATAGTATCGGGAAGTAATCGTGGAGGATCTTAAGCGATACGACCTTCGAAGGTGGATGCTTACAGGAGAGAATGAATACGGCAAAGGAAAGGGACAAGCAACTTACGGAGGCATTGCGAAAGATAACGCCATGGTGCGGGATTAGAAGTTAAGATGTAGGCAACGGAATTGTTCGCCAATGATAGTAAGCCCTAAAGTAAAAAGTAAGAAAAGGAAGGAAAAGGAGCGTGACAAGACAGGCTGCTAGCAAAAGTTAATACGGAAGGAGCATGTGGGGCAGAGTGAATTAGGAAAAGGGGAGACCGTGACCAAAATTGGAAACACTTTATATAAGTCGCTCAAGAGTGGCTATGTCATCTACGAACATCGATGTGCTAAGAATGAGGTCGAGCGAATGGTTAAATGAGGAAAGTTTAGATTCGGTAAAGGCAAGATGGTTATGAGGTCCCGAATATGTTAAAGAAAGACAAGGTAGGACATAAGGATTGGTAAAGTAACGTTAAGATACGTCTTGGGCTAATTTGGGCACTTTCGCGTATTCACGTAAAGATGACAACATCAGGTGTAACCGGAAGGTTAGGAGCAAGATCTGGCCAAAGAGGTAACAGAAGGGTTCGAAATAGAGATAAAGAAGTAACACGAGACGATGTGCCTAGATTGCTACAAGCTGAGAAAAAGGGGGATTACAAGATGAAATAAGAAAGGAGATTGGAACTAGCGGGCTACTAAGAGAGAGTGAATCTCACAAGTGGAAATGCTTGAAGACATTAACCATGAAAAGGGTAACAAAATTCGATAAAAGGAAAAGTTCCACCCGGAATGTATTGGACTTTATTGCATTGTTCGTAGGGTAAGCAGGTTGCGTACCGAAGATGTGGCGTTTGTTAAGGTACTATGGCAAAGTAATAGCGGAGAAGTGAGGACTTGAATAACTGAAGAGAAAATGGAGAAGAAGGAATAAGTGGTAACTGAGGCTGCAAACTATAGTAATAAAGGCAGCCCCCCCCCCCCGAGATCCTTATAAGACCTTGTAAGATTAGTTGAACATTCGAGGACGAATGTTCTAAAGGGGGGAAGGATGTTATATCCCGCATTTTTGTACGTCGGGACATTTCGAGTTAATTGTGGAAAGTTAGGGGCAAGACTAGTTCGAGACACGAAGTTGAGATTTTAACCACGATTTATTTCAAAGCATGAATTGTTATGATTTTATTGGCATGAGATATTATGGAATTTGGGGGTTAAAAGTGGATTTTGGAGATGTCATGAAAAATTTGGGGCCAAAAATTAATTTTAAAAAGTTGGCATTTCATGAAAAAAAATTGGCCATGTGGCCGGCCACATGGATGCCTATTATGTGTGTATATTAAGATGATAAAGGGGCATATTCTTCATCTTCCAAAGTAAGAAACTTCAAGAAATTTTGAGAAAGAAAAAGAGAGAGCCATTCGGCCCCTTCTCTCTAGCCGAGCAAGCCAAGAAATCATTGATCAAAAAAATTTTCTCTAGCAATTCTACTCCTTAGAAGGTGCATAACGACGTGGTGGAGTCGTTGGAGTGGTAAAGACAAGCGTTGATTCAAAGTGCCAAGCATAGCCAACTTGAAGAACTAAGTAAGAGAGGTATGATTTAATCTTATTTTTCATATGCTATGGATGATTTGTGTATGTTGTGAAGTATGAAAATGAATGAAATTCATGAAAGTGTGGAAGTCAAAGTGTAGCCGTGTGTGTGTAGGTGTGTGGCCGTGTGATATGTGTTGTGTATAGGGGGTGACTAATTAATTGGATTCAACATGTTTATGTGTTGTTGTAATGTGTAGAAAATGAATGAAACTCATGGAATGATGTATGTTGAGGAGTGGCCGAATAGGGGCTGTTTGGTATGCAAGAAATGAACTAATGTCATTTAGTATTTTGATTGTCGTCGTTATGAATTCTATGACGTAAAATGAAGGTTAATAATCCAAGTTGAAGTTAGAAACCGTGTGGGCTGATTTGAAGCTCAATGTGATCTTATTGTAGTTTCTTGAAGTTGTAAGAATAATGTTGTTAAAGTGTGGTTTGGTGGTGTAGTTTATGAATTTGGAGGGAAGGGAACGTGTTCATGTGGTGTTGTTGGGTTGGAGAAGTCGTGGATAGAGTAATGCTTTTGTTGGAGAGTTGGAATTATTGTGTGAGTTGCTTAAAGTATTCTTGAATGTTGTTTGGATGGTTTTTGAATATATGAACTTGAATTGAATATAATTGGCATGTTGTCGAAATATGTGGAGAAGAATTATTAGCGATATAATGCGTTGAATTGATTGTTAATGTTATTAAAATGGTTGTTGGTATTGTTGTTGAAGAATTGGCCGAGTGGAAATCTCGGGGTTGTTGTATTTACAGGGGAGGTGCTGCCCAATTTTCTGTAGAATTGAGAAATAGTTTGGAATTGAATTCCTAAACGTTTATAGCTAATGATTGATACTTATTGGCGTTGTGTAGACTTCGGGGAGCCGAGGCCTGAGTTTAGATTAGTTAAGGAAGCAAACGAGGTATGTAAAGCCATTCTTTCTTTCTTTGGCATGTCTTAGAGTAAATAAGCTATGACACGATTCTCGAGGTAATTCCACTCTGGTGATCCGAGCATGTCCATGATTCTTATTTTCTTCTTGATAACCGTATTCTTAGTATAGTCGGATTATGGTTCCTATGTCTTTGTATGACTAAATTTTAAAAGTTGCATAAAAGTTTTGTCTTCAAAAGAATGTTGTTCCTAAACGAATTTGAAACTACAAACACCCGTAACTTTCATAAACGGGCTCGGATCACCCCGAAACGCTCATAGGAGGTTCCATAATGTATGACATCCCCGACTTTCATAGGCGGGCTCGGATTTGGTTTGACACTTATCCGTGGGCCCTCGAGACCTTTCTATGCTTAGACTTAACGATTTCCCGAAAAAGACTTAATGTGATTATCGTTTGAACCCCCGAGTATGATTACCTATTTATTTAACGAGTTTGAAATGAGAATTGTAATGTGTATGATTCCGATACGACGTTATGATCCTTAAGGTTCGATTTGATATGTGCCGAGTGGCATTCGGAAGAAACGCGATTGGACTATTGTATTAATTCGTAAGTAATGAATTGCTTTGATTAATTGACTAAGTCTTTGTAAATGTTTGCATTGCATATGGTTTTACATTGCATATGGATATAAGTATTTTGAGTCGCATATAGATCCTACGATTCTTCTCGTGCACACTACTATTACTTCCTTCGCCGAGTCCCGGGCCGGTTGTTATCGTGCGCACAATCCGAAGTATGATGAGCTTCCGAAGTATGATGAGCGTCTGATATGATATGATATGTTTTCGAAGTATGATGAGTTCTGATATATGGTATGGTACGAAGTATGATGAGTTCTGAAATATGATATGATTCTGAATTATGATGTGATTCGGAGGATGTGTTCGGAGATATGCAAACTTCTGAAGTATGATGAGTTGTGGCGCCCAAGGCAGGAGGGGCGACCACATTCCGTCCGCCGGGTCCTATTACGGGCCGCATAGGGTATGTGATATGATAATCTGATAATATGATAATCTGATAATATGCTAATACGATGAAGTGATAATACGATGATATGATAATATGATGACATGGTACGATATGATGATTTATTTCACCGAGTCCCTGTTGGAGGGCGGGACACGTTATCTGTGCATACGTATATGATGATTAATTACTTATGACAATCAGACCCGTTATGGATCGGACATGACACATGATATTGGCACGTATGATTTCTAACTCAGGAGTAAGTATTTGAACATTCCGTCTATCATATTTAACTTCTGGGCCTTTTATGTATGGTTTATATTTCCGACGCGCGCACTTTGCTATTTTGGCTACTATACTCACTTTACGTACCCTTTACTTCGATTATGATCTTGTTATCCGTATTCCATGCTTTACATACTCGGTACATATTCCGTCACCGACCCCCTTTCTTCGGGGGGGGGGGCCGCGTTTCATGCCGCGTGTACGGGTACACGTTCCGGTGATCCGTCGGTCTAGGATATCTGTTCCGCTGTTTGGAGTGCTCCCCTTGATCCGGAGCTGACATTTGGTACAGACCTTTCTGTTTTGTACATATATGCTTGTTCACGGGTACGGCGGGGCCCTGTCCCGTCATATGGTTTTGTTATGACTCTTAGAGATTTGTAGACATATACGTGTGGGTTGTGGGTGAGTTCTGTACAGTTGGGTTTGTATGCTTTATGTTCTTATGTTTTGATAGCCTTACCGGCTACGTCCGTTATGTATATATGTAACTATGTATATATATATGTTAGCTTTGGGGCGACGACTTACTTTCGCCTGTGCTTATGCTATTAGTAGAACGATTATGGCTGATGGGTACGTATGAGTGCCCAGCTCGGGCACTAGTCACGGCCTACGGGGTTGGGTCGTGACAGATTCCGTATTCAGTTGTGGAAAGTTTAGTTGGGCTTTGACGTGATAGAATGGTAGTGGTGGTAAGAATTAGTGGTTTGTGGAATCTTTCAGGGAAATGCCTATCAGTTCTAGATCAGAAGGCAAGGTTAATTGTGACGAGTGAGAGCCCGAGGTAGTGGGCAGTAGTAGTCCTTCAGTAAAGGGTATGTTTGCACGGTCATTGTGTTTAGACGATTAGTGAGGGGATCATTTGAAATAAGAGCTTGTTGATTTGAGAGTTATATTGTGGTTATACAATGTAGAGTGGATGTAAGGATTCATGGATGAGTTGATATGTTCGGTTATGTTGTAGGCTAATGGGAGCCAGTGGTTTACTAATAGAAATGACTCAGTGATGGGCAAGAGTGAAGTTTTAGTACTTCAGGATTTATTGGGTGTTGCATCTAATCTTGGACAAGGGGTGTGGGCATTGTATTTATTGTGTATGTTTCGGCTAGTTCCTGCTACTACTATTGTTATGACTCTGCTGGGTTGATTGAATGAGATGGATAATCTCACAATTTGGTTAGAGGTGTTTTAGTTCGGTAATTAAGGATCTCTTTACGGATTATGAATCAGTTCAGTGGTGGTTTGGAGTATTGCATCGGTAATGATTGATTCTCATTAGGATGACCAGGGTTGATCGGTAATTTCTAGTGGGAAGACTTCTTGAAGAATGGTTTATGTGATGCGCCGAATTTAGAGTGTTTCCCAGTTTGAAGTTCGAGTGAGACAAAGGAAACTCTCGATTTTTTTAGTGTGCAGCATAATACTATCTCTGAGATTGACTAGACTATTTGGCAGGACTTATGATTTTGCGGTATACTTTTTAGTGGGGTTGAGTGATGGTCGGTCAGTGGCGGTAAATGTGATCTGAATGGATAGAGAAAGTGAAGAATTAGGATAAAGGTATAGTTGCTTGACAATCGGTATGAGTAAGGTACATCTTTGGGATTGCTTGGGTCAGGTATGGATTATGGTGTTATTGTCTTGCATATGTCATACGAGATATGATTGTTAAGTACGCTTAAACAAGGAAGTCTACATAAATGGACTAATTGTTATGACGAAGCTCCATGAGGTTTCATGATCAGCGACTGGTGAGAAGCAAATTTCAGGTGACCGACATACTGAGGTTTATGGAAAGGTGGCTTGTGTTATACCAAGATGGGTAATTTCGTAGCACTCTTCATTAGATGAGCTAGAGTCGTCTAATGCGAAGGAATTTTGGGAATCTCTATAATTTGAAAGTTAGAGTTATATTTTTTAGATGAGACCGCATTCGTGATAGTGGGTTATGTGTAAGTATTACCAACTGGATAGCTTAGGTGAGAATTTTTGGAATATTAAAGACTTAGGAATAGTTGTGCAAGGTTGGTGCAAGAGATTATGAGATTTGATACTTTTGGAATTGTGATAGGCGTATCGAGGTGTTACAATGAGAGATTCGATGGTTAAAGGGGTATTAATTGAGGCCGCATGTTTTCTGTTAAGTGTTCGGGTCATGAGCAAGTTAAGAGGAAGCATGAGGAGAGTTTGATGTATTTAGAATTCATAGGGTTCCGTCATATTTTTGTAATTGGTGAAAGTTGAGGAAACATGAAGATTGCAATCATAGGTATAGTTCTTAGCTACTAAGTTGATGACTGGCATAAAAGTCAGCCTTTGGAGTCAAGGTGACAACATATGATTGAGTATTCATGATAGAAGGATTAGAATTGGTCGCCACAGATATATGATAGGACTGTGATTGGTTTCGTAAAGGTTGGAGTCAGTTCGGGTGACCAGTGGTGATATTCAGGGAGTTGTGCATTTTTCAAATTAGAATTGTTTAATTTGAGTCAGGGGACTATGTTTACGTTACCGTAAAAGACTTATGGATTTTCTAGTAAATCACCTTCAAGGATTCGATGGATTTTAGTTCAGAATCGAGGTTTGCGAATAGACTTGATGATATCTTACTGAAGCATCTATTTGGGACAGTTATAATGGTCTTCGTTGATACTTGACGATGATTTGAGGAGCGTCCTTTAGCTATAGAGGTTCAGTCATTAGTGGTTTGGTGAGGCTTGATATTTCAAAACCGGGCAAGGTTTTGCCCTGTGTTGAGGTGAGGTCGTCTCTTTTGGAGTAGATTAAGTTACATTAGTTTGATGATGTAAAGTTGTATCAGATTTGAGATAAGGTGTTGAGTGGTGAGGCCAAGGATGCAATTCTAGATGACGAGGATGTTTTGAGGATTAAGGGGCGCATTTGTGTTCCTTATGTGGTTCGTTTGATTTAGAGGAGGCTAGCAATTCTAGGTATTCTATTCATCCGGGTGCTACAAAGATGTATCGTGATTTGAGACAACACTATTGGTGGAGTAGGATGAAGAGGGACCTCGCGAATCTCGTTTCTCAGTGTTTGAATTGTCAGCAAGTTAAGTATGAGCACAAGAGACTAGGTGGTGTGCTTCAGAGGATGCCCATTTTCGAGTGGAAGTGGGAGAGAATAGCTATGGATTTTGTGGTAGGTCTTCTGAAGACCTTGGGCAAGTTTGATTCACTTTGGGTTATTGTGGATAGGTTGACTAAGTCCGCGCACTTCATTCCGGTTTAGATGACGTATAATTCAGATAAGTTGGAAAGAATCTACATCATAGAGATTGTTCGATTGCATAGGGTGCCTATTTCTATTATTTCAGACAGGGGCACTCAATTTACATCTCATTTATGGAGGACTTTGCAGAAGGAGTTCGGTACTCAGTTGGATTGTAGCATTGCGTTTCACTTGCAAACCAATGGTCAGTCAGGGAGGACTATTCAGGTGCTTGAGGACATGTTGAGAGCGTGTGTCATCGAGTTTGGTGGTCATTAGGACTAGTTCTTACTGTTGGCAGAGGTTGTATACAACAACAGTTATCACTCAAGTATTGACATAGCACCGTTCGAGGCTATGTATGGTAGGAGATGTCATCCTTCAATTGGGTGGTTCGATGCTTTTGAGGTGAGACCTTGTTATACGAATTTATTGAGAGAGTCCTTAAACAAAGTGAAGTTGATTAAGGAAAAACATCTGGCAGCTCAAAGTAGGCAAAAGGAGTATGTGGACTGGAAGGTTCGTGATTTAGAGCTTATGGTTGGTGAGCAGGTTCTGTTGAAGGTTTCACCCATGAAGGGTGTGATGTGATTTGGGAAGAAGGGCAAGTTGAGCCTTTCGAGATTCTCCGCCGTGTTAGTGAGGTGGCTTATGAGTTAGCTTTACCACTAGGTTTGTCAGGTGTTCATCTGGTATTCCATGTTTTCATGTTGAAGAAGTACAATTCAGACGACTCTTATATCATTCAGTGGGATTCGATACTTTTCAATCAGAATCTGTCCTTTGAGAAAGAGCCGTTAGCGATCTTGGATAGGCAAGTGAGGAAGTTGAGGTCAAAGGAGATAGCTTCAATTAAGGTGCAATGGAAGCACCGTCCAGTTGAGGAGGCTACTTGGGAGACCGAGGCTGATATGCGTGAGAGACATCCCTAGCTTTTTACTGACTCAAGTACCTTTACTTCCCTTCATTTCTTTTCCGTTCAAGGACGAACGGTTGTTTAATTGGTATTTGATGTAATGACTCATTTGGTCGCTATGCTTGATATGACCATTTTACCCCCATTTCCCCTTTCCCTAGCTTGTTAGGGTGCTTTTGACCCGCAGGGATGGGAGAAACTGTTCCAGGGATCATCCGGTGAGTTTTGATAGGATTTTTTAGGAAATTAAAACCTTAAAGTGAAAAATGATTAACCAATAGGTGACTTTTGGGTAATAGGGACTTTTTGGGAATTTCATCAATTCCGTTAGGTTCGGAGGGTCGATTATGACATGGTGGGATGTTTGGTTTGGTTCCTGAGGCATTCGAAAGCATTTTATACCCTTGGTTGGAAACATGGTTTTGGCTGTTTGAGGGTTGATCGGGTCAAGGTAACCTCCGTTGGGAATTCCGAGGCTACGGTCGAGTTCGTGGCACATTTTTACATTTGTCTGCATATTCAGTTTGTATTTGAGAGGTCTCGGTTGGATGTCGGGATTTTGGGTGAAATTGGTGAAAACCTGATTTTTCTGGTTTTCTGATGCGTCACGTCTGCGGGCCCGCTCAGGCGAGGCCTGGTCCGCAGATGCGAGTCCTTGTTGAGTCATCTTATTCTGCACCTGCGTTGTCATTCCCGGAGGCGTGATATCGTGCTTGCGAGCATCCTCCGCATCGGCGGAGATGCTAAATCATTACTGAATTCCACCTTAGGGGATGAGTATCCGCCGAGGCGGGATCGCGTAAGCTGATCTTTGCTCCGCGTAAGCGGAGATTGCTGAATCAGAAACCTTATATTTTCCCATTTCGAACCATTGCTTTTCCATTCACTAAATTGAATCCTAGAGTAATAATTGGGCTATTTGAGGAGTTCTTGGCTTGAATATTCATTGGGCAAGTCAACTTCACTTTAATTTGTGTTTTTTTATGATCTAAGTTGGGTTCTGTGGTGGAAATAAAGAGGGTTAGTTGGGGAAGAAGGGTTATAAACCCTTGTTTTGGATTGATGAATCTTGTGCTATCTAATTTGGGTTTTATGGGTAAGTT
This sequence comes from Lycium ferocissimum, assembly GCF_029784015.1. Classification (NCBI taxonomy): domain Eukaryota; kingdom Viridiplantae; phylum Streptophyta; class Magnoliopsida; order Solanales; family Solanaceae; genus Lycium; species Lycium ferocissimum. The sequence goes on from NW_026725606.1 coordinate 28,997, forward strand.
TATTGATTTCTAGCTTCTAATCACTGGGTAACTAGTCCATAGGCTTGAATCTTCTTTTTTCTTCAAGAATCTAAGTCATGGAAATTGGGGGTTTCTTTTTAATTGGGGATTTTGACTCAATGAGGCAGTTAATGATAAATTGAGTTCGAATTAGTGATTGGGGGATCGTATTGGACTCCCTAAGTGTTCGTAACTGATTTTTACTTAAAATTCCTATTTTGCCCTTATGGGCCCGGGTTCTCTTTTAAAGGTTGCTTTCCGATTCGAACTGTATTCTACTAATATGGGTATTGATAGTCTCCATTTCTAAAGTAGATTACATTATTGAATAGACTTCGAACGTTCGGAAGATCTTCGAATAGGCAAGGCTCGTGTTGGATAGTTCGTGCCACCCGCTTGACATCGAGGTAGGTGACAACTTACCTTTTTGGTTAGACTCCAATTAGTGAAGCATATGTAGGAGTTAGATATTGAGGGGGAAAACATGTTAGGCCTTCAGGTATGGTGTGGAGGTGAAATCCTATTAGGTTGGTTTATGTTATTATTTGTGGGCTTGTCGCCTTGTTGTTATGATCGTGTTTGTCGCCTTATTTGCTGTGTTGTGACTCATGTATGCATTCATCTCTCTCTCTTTTTATGTTACCTATCATCAGAAAAAGGAAGGATAATGAGATTAGGCTTGAATTGTGAGGTGTACTTATGATAAGACACAGATGAGATCTTGATTATGATTTACTGTTGATTATGATATCATGCATGGCATGCATTCTCATTTCATATGATGCATTAATATGAAATGTGACTTGGTACTGATGATGATAAGTGAGAAAGTGGAACATTTGAGGTCTTTGCCGAATCGTGTAAAAGAGAGATGAGAATCCGTGATCCGAGGTTTCTTGCTGGGATGAGGGTGTACATGGACTTCGCGGGTCCCCCATGGGTCATGACTATTGAGACGTGGATGTTTCTGTCCTTGGCATGTATGTACAGTATTGATAGTTGGCCAGTGCATTTCATTCCATTGCATCGCATATGCATTCACACTTACATCCATTCCTCATTTCTTGATTTTGTACATGGTACTTGATATTTGGATTTATCGTATGTTGAATTGGTTCGTGTGTGTGCTTGATTGCTTACATGACTACTTGTTGATTTATTTCTTCATATATGTGAACTTATTGTTGTAGGCCTATGATACCTACCAGTACATAGTGTTTGTACTGATACTACCTCGATGTATTCTCTTCTGAGTGCAGAGTTCGCTACAGGATCCACGTCAGGCCTGTTACACGCAAAAAATTTCGCGTTGGTTGTGTTGTAAGTAAACTAACGTAAGCCCGGAGAGGCTATGAAACCCATATAAGGTTAAGAAATACTTTTAACAAGTGTAAAGCATGTATCTAAAGGTTTCGAGATCAAGCGAATTGAAGAAATTATGTCCGTCGAAACTAGGGGTAAATTAGGCAGAATTCTGGACAGGATTTTTGCCCAAATTTCGGGATGTATATCCCCTAGTATATAACGAATTATGGAATCCATAACCTATCTAAACTAAAGCTCAGAATCTTCGTTCCAACGCAAATGACAGCTGGGAAACTCGAGAAGTACGGTGCCATGCACGGCCCGTACAAAAATGTTTGTTCCGTACAAGTTGGGAGTACATCCTTGGCGATGGCAGACCTTTGGTTGTTTTAAATTCGTTTAAGGGCTCATTTTTCATTATTTCACCACCAAACTTCTACCGTACACTCGCATAAACCCTCCCAACAGGTTACAAAGGTTCCACGGTGTCATGACCCAAATTGCTATGAGTGGCACCCACACTAATTCTCCTAGTGGGCAAACCAATCCCCTTAACCAATCATCATTTAATTAATCAATTTTAAAACATTAAAGGATATACTGAGTATAATAATAACCAAACCGTCTAGTCATGCCATAAATAAATAAAGGTGGGGAAATCCTAACTATTACAACTCGAAAATCCAAAAGTCATCGTACAAGGACTTTAAACATAGCTCTAAAAATTGACTAAGATTAGTATCATGCATAAATTCATAAAATTAACAAGATAGGCACAACAGCATATAACTAAATAATAATATCAACAGAAATCAGCCACCACCGGAATAAGATAAGTCTAGCCACAACCATCAACAGAAATAATACAAGTGTGATGCAATGCAATGCACAATATTAGTATCCCACCATGTACACACATTCCAACTGGTAATGTTTTCCCAATTAGACATGACCTGCAGGGAACCATGGTGTCTATGTACCACTCGCTTCGACACTGACCTCGGATCCCGAGCACATAACTAGGCCACATCCTTACCCCCTGTTAAATGTTCCTTTCTAAATGCATTCTTTCTGTATCTCATCATACTATGAATCTCAACGTATTTCCAGTCCAACAGTCAATATAGAATATGATCAGTCAACAATACCATGTCAAGAATTACAAGGCATCAAGCCACAAGTCATGTCCAGACTCAAGTAAATTAACTCATCAACATAATGAATATGTAATCGTCTCAATCAACAAGAAAAGTATATATGAACTCCTTCCTTCTTATAACACAAAAATTAAACCTCAGGTTTCAGTACACAAAGTAATGGCGACAAGCCCACATAATCAATAAATCAGTGCCAGCCTAGGAATTTCCAACCAAATTTCCTGTCCGAAGTCCTATACATGTTTTCTCCCATCAATTCTATTACATATACATTCAATAATCAAATTCTAACTCAAGTAGACCGTAACCTACCTCAGATGCAGAACTTGAACAATGCAAACTACTCCGCAACAGCTTTTCCCTTTCGCAAAGCTTCGGAACGTTAAAAGTCTAGCAATATAACGCTAAGTGAGTAATGGATTATTTACTCTAACAAGAAAAACAATTGGGAAAGAAAACCCAATTACTTCTACCTTTTTCAAAAGGTAAAACCATCAATTTAGTGATGAACTTATCATAATTTCAATCCCAACAATCATACTATTCTAATTCATGGGTTTCTAATCGATTCAACCCCTTTCCAGAAGTTTTTATGCTGAAGTTTTCATTTTTATTAGAACCCTAAGTCTCAATATGCAATTTCCACCATAAGTAATCAATTGTCATCCTAGAAAGTGATACTCTACTCTCCTACATGAATAAACAATAATAAAATCAACAACCCATTCATTATCCAATAGTTTACTATTTCTAGGGTTCCGATCTTTCATTCACCATTAGAGGACCTTGAGTTAGTGATGGAACTTGAAGAAGAATAGGGAATGAACTACATAGAGAGTAGAATTTACCTTTAATCAGGAATAATGCCCTAGCCCTAGAAAATTGCCTCTTACTGTTCTTGGGAACTGTTTTGGTGTTATGTGGGGAATGGCTTCAAATTTTGTGATCTAAAAGTCATCCGCTGCAGCGGTCACATCCGACCAGTGAGCTCTAGTTTTACACCCAAAATCCGAACATCTATCTGAGACCCTACCGACACTAACCAAACATGCACATCAATGTATGAATATGCTACGGACCCACCTATCGCCTCGCAATTCCCAACGGAAGTCAAATTTACTAAGTCACCCCCAACAGAAATAAGTCAAGTTTTCAAACAGCTGCACAAGTACAATCAAAGGCCTTTATTTCAGAATTCTAGCCCCTTCAGTTATCACTAGACTCGCTCCTAGTCATGGAAAGGAACTAGCAGGGATAAAATGGTCAAAATGGCTAGGTCATTACATCAAACGACAATTAAACAACCGTTCTTCCCCGAACGGACAAGGAAGGGAAACAAGGGGAAAGCTACCTAACTTAGTAAAAAGCTGGGGATAATTATTACACACATCTGATTCAGTCTCCCATGTAGCTTCCTCAATGAGGCGATTCTTCCACTGAACCTTCACCGACGCAATCTTCTTGGACCTCAACTTACGAACCTCTCTATCTAAAATAGAAGTAGGCTCTTCCTCATAAGACAGGTTCTCATCCAACAAGACTGAATCCCAGCGAATGATGAAAGAACCATCATTATGATATCTCTTCAATATAGAGATAGGTAACACCGGATGAACGCCAAACAAACCTGGAGGTAAAGCTAACTCATAGGCTATCTCCCCCACTCAGCTAGGAATCTCGAAGGGACCGATGAACCTAGGACTGAGCTTTCCCTTCTTCCCAAACCTCATCACACCCTTCATGGGTGAGACTTTCAACAAAACATGCTCCCCAGCCATAAACTCAAGATCTCGAACCTTCCGGTCCGCATACTCCTTCTGTTTACTCTGAGCCGCCAGGAGCTTTTCCTGAATCACCTTAACTTTGTCTGATGACTCTCTTAAAAGATCAGTACCCCATGGCCTTACCTCAAATACATCAAACCACCTAGTAGGAGACCTACATATCCTCCCATAAAGATCCTCAAACGGGGCCATATCAATGCTCAAGTGGTAACTATTATTATAAGCAAACTTTACCAATAGTAAGAACTGGTCCTAATGACCACCAAAGTCAATTACACAGGCTCAAAGCATATCCTCCAGAACCTGAATCGTTTGCTCAGACTGACCATCTATCTCAGGGTGAAAAGTTGTACTAAGATCCAATCGAGTTCCTAACTCAGACTGCAAAGTGCTCCAAAACGAGGATGTTGTGACTCTATCAGATACGATGGATATAGGGACCCCATGCAGACGAACAATCTCACGGATATAAATCTGGGACAACTTCTGAGAAGTATACGTGATCTGAACCGGTATGAAATGAACAGAATAGGTAAATCTATCAATAATGACCCAAATCGAATCAAACTTACCCAAGGGCTTTGGAAGACCAACAACAAAATCCATAGCTATCCTCTCCCACTTTCACTCAGAAATGGGCATCATCTAAAGCATACGCTCGGGTCTCTGGTGCTTGTACTTAACCTGCTGACAATTTAAACACTGTGAAACAAACTCAATAATATCACGCTTCATCCTAACCCACCAATAATGTTGCCTCAAATCCCGATACATCTTGGTAGCACCAGGATGAGTAGAATATCTAGAACTGTAAGCCTCCTCTAAAATTATTCTAACCAAGTCATCCACACGAGGGACACAGACACGCCCCTTGATCCTTAGAATGCCCTCATTATCAATCATGGCCTCCTTGGCCTTACCACTCAAAACCTTGTCGCGAATCTTGCACAAACTCGCATCCTCGAATTGTTTTGCCTTAATCTGCTCTAGAAATGATGATCTTGCCTCAACACAATGCAACACTCTACCTAAATCGGACATATCAAGCCTCATGAAACTGTTAGCCAGAGTCTAAGCCTGTCTGTCCAATGGATGCTCCGAAACAATCAACCAAGCCAAGCTACCCATACTAGCAGATTTCTAGCTTAATGCATCAGCTACAACGTTTGCCTTGCCAGGATGATACAAAATAGTAATATCGTAATCCTTAAAAAACTCCATCAATCTCACTTCCTAGAATTAAGATCCCTCAGAGTAAAGATATCTTTGTTGCGATGATCGGTGAAAACCTCATAATGGGCACCATAGAGATAGTGTCTCCAAATCTTCAAAGTGAAAACCACCACTGCCAATTCCAAATCATGAGTGGGATAATTCTTCTCATGAATCTTCAACTGTCTGGAAGCATAAGCAATCACTTTTTTTTCTTGCATCAAAATAGCACCCAAATCAGAACGAGAAGCATCACAATAAACCACAAAGTCCTTGCCCTCCATGAGCAAAGATAGAATAGAAGCTGTAGTCAATAAAGTCTTGAGCTTTTGGAAGCTCTCCTCACACTCATCAGACCACTGAAAAGGTACCTCTTTCTGAGTCAAACAGGTCAAATGTGAAGCAAACCCCTTCACGAACTGACGGTAGTACCTGGCTAACCCCATAAAGCTACGAATCTCTATCACTGATATAGGACTAGCCGAATCTCTCACTGCCTTAATATTCTTAGGATCAACCATAATCCCCTTTTTCGACGCCACATGGCCTAACAATGATACAGACTCAAGCAAAAACTCACACTTAGAGAACTTGGCATACAACTCCTTGTCTCTTAGCAACCCAAGAACAACCCTCAAGTGTTTTTCATGATCTTCTTTACTCTTCAAATAAACTAGAATGTGATCAATAAACACTATCACAAAATAGTCTAAGTGTGGTGTAAAAATGCTATTCATCAAATCCATAAAAGCAGTTGGGCATTAGTACGCCCAAAAGACATAACAAGGAACTCATAGTGACCATATCTAGTCCTAAAGGCAGTTTTTGGAATATCTTCAGCCCAAATCTTCAACTGATGATAACCCTGTCTCAAATTAATTTTCAAAGACACGGAAGCCCCCTGAATCTGATCAAATAAATCATCAATACGTGGGATGGGGTACTTATTTCGGATGGTGACTTTATTTATCTGGCGGTAATCAATGCACATCCGCATAGTCCCGTCTTTCTTTTTCACGAAAAGCACAGGAGCACCATACGGGGAGACACTCGAACGAATGAAACCCTTACTAAGAAGATCCTGAAGTTGTTCTTTCAATTCTCTCAACTCTGCTGGTGCCATCCGATATGGCGGAATAGAAATATGGTGAGTCCCTCACTCTAAGTTAATGTAGAAATCAATATCACGGTCTAGTGGCATGCCTGGCAAATCCGCGGGAAACATCTCTGCAAACTCACACACTGTCGGGATTGACTCAATAGATGGGCCCTCTATACTAGTATCACAGATATGCGCCAAATAAGCCAAAACCCCCCTATCAACTAGCTTCTTTGCACGAATAAGGGAAATAATTTTCTTTGGGGAGGGACTAAGGTTACCCTTCCACTCAAGTCCAGGCACCCTGGGCATAACTAATGTGGTTGTCTTGGCATGACAGTCGTAATTGCATGGTAAGGAGCTAACTAACTCAAACCCAAGATGACATCAAAATCTACCATGTCTAGAGTCACTAAGTCAACCTAAGTTCCATATCCCATAAGTGTGACACTACAAGATCGATAAACTCTATCGACAACCACAGAGTCTCCGACTGAAATAGATATATGTATAGGGGCATCAAGCAAATCGCAGACCATATCAAGACCCATAGAGAAATATGTAGACACATAAGAAAATGTAGAACCTGGGTCAAATAATATAGAAGCGATTTGGCGACAGACTGAGATGCTACCTATGATGATAGCATCAGAGCCTTCGGCATCCGATCTACCAGGAAAGGTATAACAATGAACTCGTCAGCCAGTAGCCTGCGAACCACTGTGATCAACCTGTCCGGCTTGAGCTTCACCCCTGCTAGGCTGATGTACACCTCTACCTAACTGGAATCCTCCCCTGTTGGGCTAGGTGCCACATCTACCAGCTGTGTGACCTTCACGCCCAATCTGAGCATGATTTCCACCATAAGATCCTCTCCCTCTACCTGATGCTAGAGCTCTGGGATCCTGACACTGAGCACCCTGGCCACCTTGCCTAAGTCTGAGACAATTTCTCTTGAAATGCCCTCTGAGACAATTTCTCTTGAAATGCCCCATCTCACCACACTCAAAGCATCTGTGGTCTAGCGTTGGATCTTTGAACAGAAACTGACGAAGCCGAATAATCACTATAGTCTGGAGCTCTAGCCTATGAACCCCCTAGCTAACTGGAATAATACTGACCGGCCCCTGATAGGCCTTCAACTTAAGTTTTCATGGCTGACTGAATAGGGCGTCATGAATAGACCTGGGAACTCTAGCCCTTGGAGAAAGTGCCCTTTGAAACTACCACCCTTCCGGGCCTTCTTCTCCGCGTACTTATTATAACCATCCTACCTAACACCTTCGATAGTCCTAACATGATCCACCACCTCCTGAAGGGAAGCACCTAAGGCCGTAAGCTGAAGAGCTAATAACTGAAGAGCAGTGGTCAACCCTTTCACAAATCTCCTAACTTTCTCCTCCTCAGTAGGTAATAGCTGGAGAGCATAACGAGACAGAGAATGGAACCTGGCCTCATAAGCAGCTACGGATGAATTTCCCTACTGTATATTACTAAACTCATCATGCCTCCTGTCCCTCAAAGTAAGGGGAACATACTTCTCTAAGAAGACCTGATAAAACTGAGTTCATGTCAACAGAGGAAATCTTGCTGACCTACACTCCACAAAAGCCCTCCACCACAACTTGGCATCAACCAAGAGCTGGAAGGTCACAAACTTGATACCATACTTCTCCACTGCCCCCATCTGATAGAGCCACTCATGACAGTCCATGATGAACTCGTGCGCATCCTCAGCCTCAGTGTCACAGAAGACTGGAGGCTTCATCTTAGTGAACCTCCAAAACAAATCATGCTCATCATCGGTCAACACCGGCCCTACCACTGGTCTAACAAATACCTCAAGTCCTAAAGCCTCATCTAAACGTGGGGCCACCGCTGCAGCATCTTTGTACCCCTGGCGCATGAACTCAATCCAAAGTTTGACCACCCAATTTCACACCCCGGTTAGATGAAACGGCTTGTAGCAGACCTGGCTCAGTTAGACCATTCAACAAATCTAACACTCGGCCCATAACATATGCTACCGGCGGGAGCTTGACCACTACCTCGGGCCGGGCGGTGTTCCGCAACCTCTCGCCGCCTTATCTGGAACTACTTGTGTCTTGGGGGACCCGGCGCTAGCCTGACCAGCTATAGGAGCCCCACTCCTAGCTGGTGTTCTTTGCTCCTCTACCTTTGCCAAGGCCACGGCCCCTGTCCTGACCTTCATCGCGAGCTTCGGCCCTAGCGGCGTGGCCTCCACCTCAAGCTGCGACCCTAACTGCCTGCTCGAGTACCTCATTTGCTGCTGTTCCCGCATGAGTCCTCACCCTCTGTGAGAGAATAGAAAAAAAAATCAGATACCAATTTTAATTGTCCAGATACCAATTGGAATCAAGTAGCATGAAAGAAAGAAAGAAATTGAATTTTCCAAGTGTCCCATAGCCTCTCGAAGATAAGTACAGACATCTCCATACCGATCTGCAAGACTTTACTAGACGTGTTCTTGTACAACGAGATCGACAAATATAAAGCTCTGATACCAACTTTGTCACGACCCAAATAGCCGTGAGTGGCACCCACACTAATTTTCCTAGTAGGCGAATCAATCCCCTTAACTATTCATTCTTTAATTAATCAATTTTAAAACATTCAACGATATAATGATAATAATAATGACCAAACCGTCTAGTCGTGCCATAAATAAATAAAGGTGCGAAAATCCTAACAATTACAACCCCAAAATCTGAAAGTCATCTCACAAGGATTCTAAACATAACTATCTATAAATGTAAATGATGTCTGGAATGAAAGTAGACATCAAAATAAGAAATATCTTCAGGAGGCATGGCATAGATAGGAGCTCACACTCATATCTAAATGGGAAATAGCCTCAAGCTAGATGTGAGGTTTGGAAGATGTCTCGGGCACATAATCCGCACTTAAATAAAAGTGCAGTAAGGTAGTATCAGTACAAACACTATGTACCAGTAGATATAATAGACCGACTAAGATTAGTATAATGCATACATTCATAAAATTAACAAGATAGGCAAATAGGCACAACAACACATAACCAAATAATGACATCAACATAAATTAGCCACCACAGGAATAAGATAAGTCTAGACACAATCATCAACATGAGTAATACAAGTGTGATGCAATGCAATGCAACAATATTAGTATCCCAACCGTGTACACACATTCCAACTGGTAATGTTTTCCCAATTAGAAATGACCTGCAGGGAACCATAGGGTCCATACACCACTCGCTCTGGCGCTGACCTCGGATCACGAGCATATAACTAGGACACACCCTCACCCCCTGTCAAATGTTCCTTTCTATATGCATTGTTTTTGTATCTCATCATACTATGAATCTTGGAAGTTTATGAGCGTCTCCTATGGTTGTGTCATTTAATTTTTTATAATTAATGACCATTCTTCTCTTACCTCTTTTTACCTCGTTGTGATTTTCAACGTAAAAATTTGGTGCGGAGTGACGAGACTTTGAGGGCCTAATCAATCCTTTTTGTATTTCCAGTCCAACAGTCAATATAGAATATGATCAGTCAAAAATATCATGTCAAGAATCATAAGGAATCAACCCACAAGTCATGTTAAGACTCAAGTAAATTAACTCATCAACATTGTGAATATGTAATCCTCTCAGTCAAAAAGAAGATCCTTCCTTCTTATAACACAACAATTACACCTTAGGCTTCAGTACACAAAGTAATGGCGGCAAGCCCACAAAATCAATCAGTCAATACCAACCTAGGAATTTCCAACTAGACTTCATGTCTAAAAACCTATACATGCTTTCTCCCATCAATTCTATTACATATACATTCAACTAATCAAAGTCTAACTCAAGTAGACCGTAACCTACCTAAGCTGCAGAATTGGAATAATGCAAGCTACTCCGCAACAGTTTTTTCCTTTCTCAAAGCTTCGGAGCGTTCAAAGTCTAGCAATATAACGCTAAGTGCGTAATGGATTATTTATTATGATACGAAAAACAATTAGGAAAGAAAGCCCAATTACTTCTACCCTTTTCAAAAGGTACAACCATCAATTTAGTGATGAACGTATCATAATTTCAGTCCCAACAATCATACTATTCCAATTCATGGTTTCCAATCGATTCAACCCCTTTCCAGAAGTTTTTATGCTAAAGTTCTCATTTTTATTAGAACCCTAAGTCTCAATATGCAATTTTCACCATAAGTAATCCTAGATGAATAAACAATAATAAAATTAAGAACCCATTCATTATCCAATGATTTACTATTTCTAGGGTTCTGATCTTTCATTCACCATTAGAGGACCTTAAGTTAGTCATGGAACTTGAAGAAGAATGAGGAATGAACTACGTAGAGAGTAGAATTTACCTTCAATGAGGAGTAATGCCCTAGCCTTAGAAAATCTCCTATGTTGACACCTAATTTTTGACTTCCCATAATTTACTTTAATTACCCGGAGTCCGCGAATATTAAGCAAAGTGAAATACGTATTTTTTTTAGAAGTCAAAATAATTTTCTAAAATTATTTAGATAATATTTTACCGATTTTGTTTGGTGAAATAATTTTTGTAATAATATTCTAAGTATTTTCACAATTATAATACCTTTGCTAAATTAAACAGAAAAGAGGATAATTTTCCATAATTATTCACTTAATTGTCCAAATTGTTAAAATGTCAATTTGCAAAGTATTTTACTCTGTTTAATAGAGGGAATATGTTTAATTAAGTAAATTAACCATTTTTACCCCTCAATTCTTATTTAATCAAATCATTGGATTTTTATCATAATTAATTATGTTTTAATTGTAATTGATTTTGAAAATTTCCATTAAGCGGTTGTAATTGAAATAATTAGTTATTAGCCAATTATGAAAATAATTTGAACTAGACAAATTTAATTAAGGTCTTTTGACTAAACTTATTTATTTTTATTATTATTATTTCTTTTAAATTTGACCAATTAGTTTAAATGGGGTCTTATTTTGAAAGTATCCAATTAATGGATATTACTTCAATTTGGCCAATTATTAAAATTTTCATGAAATTTCCTCCCCATATATATATATATATATATATATATATATATATATATATATATATATATATATACACCCGTGTATATCATGTATACATATTGTCAAAACCAGGCCCCATTTAACTCTTTAAAATTTGGCTGGGCCCAACTCATTAAGGGATTGACCTGACCCACCTCATAAGCTAAAGGGGAATACCCCCCTTTTCCCCCTATTTTTCAGTACCAAATGACCCTTAAGAGACGAGAAAGGGTTTCCTTTGTAGGAAACCCTAGCTGCTGCGGGGCCACCCTCTCTCTCCTCTCGTCATCTCTCAATTTTTGGCAAAGATTCAAAGGTGTAAGGCGTTTAACAGGCCTGGCATGGACGATTTGAGGCAAGCATTAATTTCTTGGCCTCTTCTCTCCTCCATTGCAACCAAACATGGTATTATCTTTGTTTGTTTTTGATTTTTTTCTTTGCTTTTCTATATTCAAACGGTCAAAGGCAGATTTTCTTTAATTACTCTTGTTTGTTTTCGATTTTGAATGTCGTAATATGATTAGTTCTTAAAGAACTTTTGGGATTGAGTGTTGTTGGTCAAAATCGGATCTTTGATGTTCTGTTTGACTTGATCTTAGCCTTATGATGTTGAATTGTGAGGAAGAAATCCCAAATTTGGGATTTGTCCCACATCGGCTACTTTAGGATTCTAAGGATTTGGGGGGTTCTATAAATAAGACCCCAATTTTCATTATAAAAAGGGGCATTATTGATTTTCACTTGCAAAAAAAAAACTGAATACCTAGGGTTCTAGCATTATTTGCTTAAAACCTTTAACTTTCGGTTAAGTTCAAAATTTAAAGGTTTAAAGGTTTAATCCTGTATGTTGTGTGGTCTTTTTGTTTGATCTTCAGCACTTGGGGAAAACAACGAATTCCCAAGTCCAAATCTCTTCCAGGCTGCGCATTAAAGAGGTAATCCTCTTCTCTTTCAGTTTAATTTTAGTCTAATTTAGTATGTATGTTCATAGTTTAGCTTCTCTAGTTAATCTCTTTGTTTGGGTTAATTGTTTGTTCATATCTGTTAGTGTTTAATATGTATATGTTTTGGTCTAGCTTTCTTATATATCTGCTTGTTTAGTCTTAGTTTAGCTTAGTCTGGTTTATCTGTTGGTCTTGCTATTTAGTTAATACCCATGTATTAGTCATTTAATGTTTGTTGTTTGAGTATGATGATTTGTAAGTCATGTCTTTAGTTAGTTCAAGGATATTCCTACTTGTTAGACTCATGATTAGTCATGTATGTGTGGTCTAATATCTGTTTAAGAGGATTATGATGTTTAAGTGCTTTATGATGTTTGCAACTGCTTAGCCTATCTTGAATATGTAGTTTAAGTCCATACCTGATATCATGAGGTGTATACTGTTTGGTATTTGTTTAGTAAAAATCATGATGCGAAGGATCAGCATGGTGTTTGTTTGTCCATATGTTTTCAAATCATATTAATAGTAATAACAAAGTTCCAGTTCCCCTTGTGGGCTTAGGCATGTATTTGTGACCTGATTACATATTTTGTGTAACTAAATAGGTAGTGTTGGATAGGCTTGGATTTAAACCCCTCCTTGTTTGTTAATAAACTCATACGAATGAGCCTGAGACAACCAAAAATATGATAGATGAGAGGAATCATTATGCTCTCTATGTGGTTTGGACTTCAGTTGATCAGTTGTAAGTTTAAAAAATACGGAAACTTGCTTACCTTGTTAAGTTCCTTTCACTAATTCACCCTCCTAATAGTTTGGTCAATTTGTTAATTGTGCATACTAGTTAATCAATTTGTCAACCTGATTGAGGATTATTTTAACCATATGAGGCCTTGTTTTTTAGTGCCATCCTCTTTACCATATTTTAATGAATGAATATTGCCCTACGTGTTCAGCTTAGCCTAATTGACTCTGCATATTTGAGTTTTGTCCTTGAGTGGGTTGTCTGGTTGCCTTTATGTTTCTCATATGTCTATTTGATTAACCACACCTGCATGGCCTATTTAAAATGTTAAAAGTGAATTCATGTTACTATGTGGAACCTCTCAAGTATTTTGTGTCCTGCACTAATTGTTGAGCTTGTTTAAACAGTCCTCACATTAGCATTTTCACATTTACTAAACTAGCCTACTTCATGTTAGGTCATAACTTAGTTGCATTCCATGTTTAGTTTATAATCCTGCATCAAGTAGTAAACATGTGCAGGATATGACTGGCTATTAAAAGTACAAAAAATTAATGAAGGACCAATAATGATCTTAGTATGTTTCACTAAAAAAAAAGAAAAAGAAAAAAGGCAGTGCATTTGCCTCTGGTGAGTTGCTTGCACATCTTCAAAACTGTTCATTTAAGAGTATGGTTTTGGTCTCTTGGTCTGTGAAATGGTTTATGTGAATATGCCTATCATGTAAGTATGTATATGTGGGAAAGGATTCTGGTCTTAGTATGTTGCTATATCAATGTCTTAGATCAATCTCCCCTCCCATCTGTCCAAATGAGAAGTTTGTTGTGTGCTTTATGATAACTTGGGAAGAATACTCTAAATTGTTTGGATTATTTCAATCAGTAACCATATGTTCAACATGATTAGGAAGGTTATCCAAGAGCATGTTATTGCATTTTGGACTTGTTAAGAGGCTGTTTGTTGTCACTATTAGATATACACTCTCTCTCCTATATACTATGAACCTAACACATAAAGGGAGAGGCAGAATAGCACTTAGGGATTAAGCTTAAGCCATCCCTAGTGTCTGCCATGTCTGGGGTTCCTGGAAACCCCCTTGAATCTTGTGCGGCATCAGGAACAAGAGGGTGAAAGCTTTCCTTTTTGGGCTATTTTAGTATTTCCATGGGTGTGTATATCAACGGTATGTTGGCAGATAATTGTTTATATCTATCTGTGTGGCATTACTCATTTCTATTTTTTAAAGAAAAAAACACTATGGGCCTGTTTTACTTTATTTTAGTTTGGGCTCTGAGTCTATTATTGCCAGCTCACATAAGATTTTGAATAAACAAGAACCCCCAGCATGTTTTCACATGGCTCTTATTCTCAATATGTTGGTCTTCTGCACCGCGTACCAAGTAATATACCAAGGTATACAGGGTATATTCATTTCTGTACCCTTACAGGTGTATAGAACTGGGTATATTCAATATACCTAAGGTATATCACTCCTACAATTTATAAAATATAAACTAACACTGTGCTAGTTGGTCTTCTGGGCCGAATGCTTTTATCTAATTGTTGGATCTCCTCTTGCATACTAAATATGCTTTGTACTTGTCTTTGAATGTTTTTTTTTTCTCATCTAATCTTTCTAAGTGGCCCATGTGGGCTTTGGGTTTCTCTTTTATTATGTTAGGCCTTAGTTGTTTCTCCTAAATACCATGTGGTCACTTAATGACTTATTTGCTTAATTTGTGTGCTTGTTAGTTTGAATCTAAAATTGCTTATGCCTTAGTACCACACTTAGACGTATACTAATCCTTTCTTTCTTATGCGCTCCATGTGAACCAATTCTGGGTCATTCTGGCCGTCTCTTGCATCAAGACCTATTGGGCCTATGGCCCAACCTTCCTTTTCTTTGATCGAGTCCACTAAAATGGAAATGGAAGCAAATATTCGTGTTAGAAGGCCCAGCCAATGGGTGAAAATGGCACTGATGGGCTTGGGTAGGCCCATCAGTTTCTTGCAAATATTTCCCTCTCTCTTCTTTTTCTATTTTCGATATATCTGGCATGTATGTATATTGTATACACTGAATGTGCTAAATAGTGGAACCCATGTGAATGTTAGAACTTAGGAAACACATAGTATTTTAGGGAAGTCACCTCAAGCATCTTTAACTTGATCTTTCTTCTTAAAACTTATGAGACTTGAATCACTTACTTTAAAACGGTTAAGTTTTAAATCGGTTTAATGACAAGGATAAATGATCTTCAAAAAAATGGTTGAGTAATTTATGGCCTTTCGCCCTTTTGTTGAAATTTGATAAATGTTCTGTCTTGGGCCTTAAGCTTGTGATTAAGAGGAACTACCTATATGGGTCTTTAAAAATTGAATTTTAGTTAGCACAAAAACTGATTTAAAAAAATGCATTGTAAAGATAAGAGATGACTTTAAAAAATCTGGGTTAATCAATAAAAGAGGTACCAAATTTGGATATTTTCAGAACTTTAAAAAAGACGATTTTTTGGGCCTGAAATGAGTTTTGGATAGCCTAAGACTTGGACTTGGATATAAGACCAAACTTGAGAGCAAGATGGATTTGGGCCTAGAATATTATTGACTTGGTGGGCTTCAATGTTAAAACCAGACTTAAACTAACAACTTGTGGTTTTCTTTATATATAAGTACAAAACGGAGTTATACTCCCTATTTTTATATATATACGTATAAAAAGCCGTAAGTACTAAACCCATTTTGTTAGGACTAGAATAGTAGTGACTTTACCTGGAACACTTAGACGGATTTTCTAAACCAAAACCCCTTTTTCATAAGGGGACTTTTTGCCAAATTTTTTCTTGGAATTATGATATGAATAAAAATGACATTTTGCAGAAAACTAAACACTTTTAAGCAAATAAGTACATTAATCACACATTGAAGCTCGTAGGTCAACTGTATTCTACGGATCTTCAATACTAGGGTGCGTAAAACCTTCCCTGGGGGATCACCAGAACCCTTAGCTCGAATTTTGGTCCAAAAAGACTATTACTTATTTTTGAAAAAATCTTTAAATCCGGTTTTCCTAGTTGTCCATAATAAATTAGATGGCGACTCTATAAAATACTAAAATCCAATTAGAGCACCAACAACCTCGTACCAACTTTTATGCCTTAATCCGCGTAAAAGCGAACCGTAACAGATGGTGACTCTGCTGAGAATTTTTTAGGTTCTAACTATAAGACTTTCAATACAACGTGATTTTTAACTGTACTTATCTATTCAAATTTCGCAATTATAACTGTGATTCATTTCATATCATAAAATTCGCCACTCTTGAAAAAAAGCATGGTTTCAAAAAGGACACACTGTGATTCATTACAAGGAACACTTCCTCCTAGACCTATTCTCTACAGTTGTGTGCAAGACAAGGACTCGCAAGTCGAGATTCGAGCCCGTTTGATTAAGAGGAGAGCTGACGACAGAGATGCAAAGTATTTAGAGAAAATTGAGCATGACAAAGACGTCATAGAAAGTCTAAGACATGAATTAGAGCTTACTAATAATTGTTTGATTAAGCTCGATGATCAGATGAAGAAGACTTTAGATGATGCCACTCCATTGACTTTCTCATAGAAAGGATTTCTGATGGAGGCCACTTTGACATCGGCCCACCTTCATATCCAGACTACCCTTCGAAAGTGTAACGCTCTGTAAATCTAAGTTAAGTGTGAAAGCATCTTGGAGAAGCAGGACTCCACTATTTTTGTTAACGTAAAATACGGCCAAAGAATACGGGCCGTATTTGGAAGTATGGCCCGTATTCCTTGGACGTATTTCACCTGCCTCCTATAGGGTCCATTATTTTGTTAAATACGGCCACAGAATACAGCCCTTATTTTGAAATACGACCCATTTTTTTGAAATACTTTCCGTATTTTGAAATACAGTCCGTATTTCACCCGCCTCTAGCAGTGTATATAGAAAGCAGGTTCAGTTAATTTTATCATTTATTCACATTCTCATAAACCCTAAGGATGAAATCTTCCCTTCAAGTCTTCTAACATTACGGTAAGAACATTTTTAACATTATTAATCAATCCTAGCATTAAACCCATGATTTTTAAATGAAAAACCTAGGATTGCAAGGTAATCTCTCTCAAAGTGACTCAAGCTAGGGTTTTGGGTGTTCTTTGTTGTAAAAGTGAATTGTTGAGTTACGTAAGGCTTAATTAAGGTATGTCTCTTTTTGAAAATCTTATTTTGGAATGTATGTCTCCTTTCCCAAAAGTTCTTTATTAAATAAAAAGGTGAACTTTCCATACTTTTGAAACCCTATTTCATGCTTTGATTGTGGTTAGTGTGCGTGAGGGGACAAGCCCACATTAAACCTTGATTGTGTTAAACTCTATACATATGTACGTAATTCTAATCCTTTTCCTCTATAAGAGATGGTCATCAATAATGGTTAAGGGTTGGTAATTGTGTTTTATGATGAACTATGACAATTGAACCTTGTTTAAGGAAGTGGAAACGTTTTCAAGATTATTAATGAAACGATGTATCTTTGTAATGACAAGACGAACTTAAATGCTAATTGATGATGTGACTACCTTGTGATAAATTGTGATTCGGCTTCTATGCTATGAACTTTGTTGTTGTGTTTGGCCTAGCTACTCGGGAGGAAGGGTAGTCACTATGGATCCTAGTGTGGTAATGCCTAGCCATTTGGGAGGAAGAGTGGCCCCTGTCAGGTTCGTCACCCGGGGTGCGGTTTATGCCTAGCCATTCAGGAGGAAGGATAGCCATCGAGAATTAGATATTCCGGTGTGGTGCGCTATGTTTAGGGAACCTATAAGGTTATCCCTTCGATGTTATTGATTCTTGGGCCTGTATTGGCAAGTGTGATATCCTTATCCTTTTATGGAACTGTTGTTAATAATCATGATCGATTTAAAAAGCATATTTGAAAGTTGTAACTTGACAAAAGGCTATATAATCAGTTTCGATAATTCTTATTGAGATATACAAGCTGGAAAACTAATTTCACGTTGTTTCATACTATCCTCAGAACTGATTTCTTTGAGTTTTATTGTCTTTATTTTCATATTACTTATTGTCCCCGAGGCACTCACTGAGTACGAAGTACTCAAGCATACCATTGTTATTTTTTATGGTATGTTAGGTAACGGAGAAGAGCAGGTTCTTGATACTCAAAACGCTTAGGAAGGACTTGCTGTTGTTGCTGACTTGGTGAGCCCACATGCTCATTCGTGGGACACCCCTTATCATATTTATTTACTACTCTAGTTTTTTTTGGGTTGCGTCCCGATGTGTCAGACAATTACTTTTTTATCTTAGAAGCTCCATAGTACACATTCTTGTGGGTAGTTGTTGAGTTTTGTTTAACTCTTAGGCGTTCGTCATGTTTTGATTAAGTTTTATAATATTAAAAACTTCCGCTGATTTAATTCATATATCATGATTTGTTTGTATTTATTTTATAAAGCGTTGAGGCGAATATTGAACCCAGCGAGGGTTCAAGTGTATTTATTGCATCTTTTAGGTTCTTCTGATGTTGTTCATGACGTCGGATGCCGGTCACGTCTAGGGTGGGTTTTGGGGCGTGACAAGCTTGGTATCAGAGCCTAGGTTTAGATATGTCCTAGGATTGCTGTCGTTGTCTGTGGAGCTGTGTCTAGTGGAGTTTTCCTTGTGCAGCCTGATCACCTACATGACCGAGAAGCTCCCAAGACATTTATAGGTGTTTCCTATTCTTCTTGACTCTAGATTATGCTGTAGGGATTGAAATCCTATTAGTGTCATTCTAATGCTTTCGGATTGAAATCCTATTAGGGTCATTCTAATGCTTTCGGATTGAAATCCTATTAGGGTCATTCTAATGCTTTCGTTAATTCGTGCCTATTACAAAAATGGCTCTAACACGATCCATAGTAATCGAGGAGTCCCGTGATAGCTAACCAAAATCTTGGAGGCGCAAATACTAGTAACAGAAATAATGTTGGAAATCAAGCACCGCCTGCTCCTGCTGTTCCTGTTGCGGGTGCGCCTGAGATTGGTATGATGCAAACTGCTATTCAAATGTTGACTACATTAATTGTGGCTCAACAACAACGTGGAGGTGTGGAACCTCATGGTGGAGGCAGACTTAAGCAATTCCTAGGCTTAAAGTCAACGGAGTTCTTTGGGTCACGAGAGATGGATGACCCCCAACACTTTTAAGATGAGACTTTCAAGGCATGTAGGGCAATGAATGTGTCACGACCCGGCTAAGAGCCATGACGGGTACTCGGAGCTGACTACCGAGCACCACCCTTTATGCTAATCATCATACCCATCCCGGACACACATAATCTCTAAGGAAATACATATATATACATAAGCCCTCACGGCTGCCAAAAATGATAGACAAAATATACGCTGATGTATCTATAAGATAACTACTTTCCTACACATACGTATCTACGAGCCTCTACTAGAATACTGAGACATAAGGATGGGACAGGACCCCGCCATAACCAAATATATACACAAAAGAATGCATCACTAACTGGCACGTCCGGAATAGTGGAGTGCTCCTGTGTAGCTCCTGATAGACTCCTATGAATCAGTACTGCCTCCCTGCCTACCTGTAGGCATGAACACAGCGTCCATAGAGATAAAAGGACGTCAGCACGAACAATGTACTGACTATGTAAGGCATATGTGATAACATAATAAGCAAACATAGAAAGCATAAGAAGGAAAGATAACTGTAGCTGCTTGCCTCTTGAGGCGGAATCGTGCATGCTCACTTTTACCTTTCAAACATGTCACCTATACATACATAATCTGTCAGAATCAATAACATCATTAGCCCGCATCCGGGCCTCCCGCGTCTGGGGTAATCATATCACGCCGCCCACTAGTGGTGTCATGTCGGGCCCATTAGGCACGGTGTAATCATAAGCCGCCCGCCTTAGCGGTGTCATGCCCGGCCATCTAGGCGCGGTGTAATCATAAGCCGCCCACCTTAGTGATGTTATGCACGGCTATCTAGGCAAAGTGTAATCATAAGCCACCCGCCTTAGCGGTGTCATGCCCGGCCATCTAGGCACGGTGTAATCTCATCACCATATACTCATTACATAGCATGCATAAGAACTCAAGTAAAGGTTTTAGCTTCATCGGGGTGACGTAAGGTCGAGAACCCCCGATTCCATTATGCAGTAGTCATAATCATCATGTCCCACCTTGATAGAAATAGCATCATAAGGTGAGCCTAACAACAATGAATAACATCAAGGAATCATATAAGGATCATGAGCTTCATAAGAATAGCATATCATAAGCTTTAGAGCCTCTAGACTTAGCTTCATCGTCATCATTATCGTAATCTCATAAGTAGCTCTCAATAATCATAGACTTATAATTTTCGGAACATGAGAAAGTCATGGAAAGATAAAAAGGACTCAATTTATAGGAATCATGCCTTAGAAAAGAAGGAAGTAACCCCACATACCTTTATATCTCTTTAACTCTATCGTCTACTTGTTTTCCTTTCAAGCTCGCAATTCTACCTTCAAGAGAATTCGTACTAAGGTTAGACAACCGGAAACATACTTAAGCTTAAGCTAAAACTAATGAAAATTGGGCAGTATCTCCTTTATTTCTACAGCTTCCTCTGTATAATATAACAACTCCCAAATATCCATAACAACATTCATAATATCATAATCAGTAAACTTCTTTGAGCTAAACATTATTCAATTCTAAAAATTCCCTCTCAAGAAATCCATAACCATAGCTATAATATGATACCACATTCATACTCACACAATACTTCTTTGACATCATTTGTATCATTTACAACAAGATTTTACTCATAACATATCAAGCAAGAGTCATGATTCATGTCAAACTACTATTCAACAATACCATCATTTTCACATTTGAGCTCCATATTCTATGTTCTTCTTCAATCCAAGTCTTTCAACCATTCAATATTCTTAATAACATGAAATGATCATAAAACTCACCTTTGATTATGTAGGAATGGGCTTTGGATGAAAATACTTCACTTGGAGAAAACCCAAACTTCAATCCCAAGGAAATTTCTAGCTTTCATGAACCCTTGTTAGCCTTCTTGCACTTGATTCCACTAATTATTGGGGTTTGATCTTGGATTCACCTTGAATTTATGTTAACGAAATTTTTGGAACCTTCTAGAGGTCTTGAGAGAAGTGGAGAAGTTAGAAAAATGAGAAATTAGAAGTGGGAACTTATATTTATACTTGGAAAAAAAACTGTCCCGATCATGTTATACGGACACTTATACGGTACGTATAACATTACACGGTCCGTATAAGTGACCGTACTTCACCATCAGAGATTTTTCCTTCCTGTTGAGGTTATACAAAGCCTTATACGGACCGTATAAAGTTATACGGACCGTATAAGTGGTCGTATAACTCCACTTTTCCGGAATTAATCTCGTCGTTTCGTTTGATCTCCAATCCTTATGGAACCGTTTTAACACTTGTTTAACACTTCATTAGCGATCGAAGGAGAATTATAACTTTTCCTCAAGACATTATTAAATCAACATTAACTCAGTACTTTGCAAACCCTTTTCAAAACACGACTTATACTTTACATTCCTCAGTGAACTTTCTTCCCTTGCCTCAAATGTCTTTAGAATCTTAATTAGAACCGTTAAGTACCCCTTCTTACTTGTAGGGACATCATATACTTCTTACCCTGCGTTAGTCTATCTACCACATGACAACATAAAATTTTTCCGAGGTGTAACACTCTTCCCCCCTTAAAAACATTCGTCCTCAAATGTTAAGTTCTCGGGAATTCTACAAAAATTTCGCCGAAGTTTCTCCTGTAATATGGCACTACCACCCTATCACAACAACCCACAACAAAATCGCCTCACATGGCTGCAGCACAATGGCAAGATATATGGCCACACACGACCAAAATCATTAAAAGAAAGCGTTACATACCTTATGATAATGGCGTTTTATCTTGAATCTCTCCAGGGGGTGGAAATAATTGCGGGTACTTGGACTTCATGTTCTCTTTCACTTCCCAAGTCATTTCCTCTCGGTTATTATTTCTCCATAAGACCTTAACCGAGGCTACCTCTTTATTTCTAAGTTTTCGTACTTTCCTATCCAGTATAGCAATGGGTACCTCTTCATAAGCTAACTTTTCCGTAACTCGAACATCATCCACCGGCACGATTCTAGTGGGATCTCCGATATACTTATGGAGCATTGATACATAGAAAACTGGATGGACTGATTCAAGTTCTAGAGGTAAGTCCATCTCATAAGCTACATGGCCTATCTTGCGGACAATCATATAAGGTCCAATGTATCGAGGACTTAATTTTCCTTTCTTGCCAAACCTCATCACACCTTTCATCGGTGATACCTTCAGGAATACCCAGTCATCAACTTGGGATTCTAAGTCTCACCGACAGTTGTCCGCATAAGATTTCTGGCGACTTTGGGCTATCAATAATCGATCTTGGATAACCTTGATCTTTTCCACCGCTTGTTGAATCAACTCCAGACCTATTAGTTGTATCTCTCCTACTTCAAACCACCCAATTGGGGATCTACACTTTCTTCCATATAGAGCCTCATACGGGTCCATTTGAATACTGGAATGATAGCTGTTGTTGTATGAAAACTCAATAAGCTACCTCCGAAATCTAGCACACATGCCCGTAACATGTCTTCCAAGGTTTGAATTGTGCGTTCGGCTTGTCCATCAGTTTGTGGGTGAAATCCTGTGCTAAGTCTCACTTGAGTACCCAAACCTTCTTGGAAAGACTTGCAAAATTTAGCTGTAATTGTGCTCTTCTATCTGTGATAATAGATATCGGGACACCATGAAGTCACACAATCTCTTTAAGATACAACCTTGCATAATCTTCTATTGAATATGTGGTTTTGACCGGAAGAAAATAGGCTGATTTTGTGAGTCTGTCTACAATCACCCATATGGAGTCATACTTGCATCGGGAGTGAGGCAAACCTAAAATGAAATCCATGTTGATCACTTCCCATTTCTAGGCTGGAATTTCCATGGCTTGTAACAATCCTCCTGGCTTTTGATGCTCAATTTTCTCTTGTTGACAATTTGGACATTGAGCTACAAATTCTGCTATGTCCTTTTTCATTCCATCCCACCAATATATTAGCTTAAGATCGTGATACATCTTTGTTGCTCCTGGGTGAATGGAATATCGAGAGTAATGAGCTTCTTCTAGAATCCGATGACGTAGTCCTACAACATCTGGAACACATAGCCTGTCTCGGTACCTAAGAACTCCATCTGTGGAAACTCTAAATGGCGACTTCTCTTTCTCAGGGAATGCCTCTCTATAGTAACTCAACTGGGGATCTTCATATTAGCGCCTTTTTACTTCCGTGTATAAGGATGAAACGGCTGGGTTATGAATATCAACTTCTGCATTGCCTGAATCAATTAGATGAACTCTGAGGCTAGCTAGCTGGTGAAGCTCACAGATTAATTCTTTCTTCTTCGGAGGGACCTCACATAGACTTCCCATTGATTTGAGGCTAAGTGCATTAGCTACTATATTCACCTTTCTAGGATGATATAAAATACTCACATCATAATTTTTTAATAATTCTAACCACCGCCTTTGTCGTAGATTTAACTCCTTCTGCTTGAAAATATATTGGAGACTCTTGTGATCTATATAAATGTCAACAGGTACACCATACAAATAATGTCTCCATATTTTCAGTGCATGAATAACTGCCGCTAATTCAAGATCATGGGTCGGGTAATTCTTCTCATGTTTCAAAGAATCGCCGGAAGCATAGGCGATAACCTTCCCGTCTTTGCATCACACACACCCCAATCCGACACCGGAGCATCACAATAAACAATATAGCCTTCGATCCTTCCGAAGTGTCGGGGACCGAAGTGAAGTCAATCTGTCTTTTAATTCTTGGAAACTACGTTCACAAGCATCAGTCCATTGAAATTTTACTAATTTCTGAGTTAGCTTCATTAATGGTGTAGAAATAGAAGAAAATCCTTCCACAAATCTTCTATAATAGCCTGCTAATCCCAAGAAGCTACGAACTTCTGTAGGCGTTGTAGGCCATGGCCAAGTCTTCACAGCCTCAATTTTCTGAGTATCCACGCGAATACCATCAACTAAGATAATATGGCCCAGAAAAATTACAGAATTCAGCCAGAACTTACATTTTAAAAATTTAGCATACAACTTGCGAGTTCGAAGAATTCCAAGGACAATATGCAAATGGTCTGCATGCTCTGCTTCTGTCCGAGAGAATACTAGAATATCATCAATGAACACGATCACAAACAGATCTAAGAGAGGTCTGAATACATTATTCATCAGATTCATAATCACTGCCGGGGCATTAGTCAACCCAAACGACATCACCCGAAATTCATAATGACCATATCTAGTTCTGGAAGCCGTTTTCGGAATATCTTCTTCTCTAACCTCACTTGGTGGTACCTCGATCTCAGATCAATCTTGGAGAACCATTTAGTACCTTGCAGTTGATCAAAATAATCATCGATTCTTGGAAGCGGATATTTATTCTTGATTGTCACCTTGTTCAACTGTCTATAATCAATGCACATTCGTAGGAAACCATCTTTCTTTCTTACGAATAAGATAGGCGCTCCCCATAGTGACGAACTGGGTCTAATGAATGGCTTTTCAAGCAAATCCTTCAATTGTACCTTTAGCTCTTTCAATTCTGCAGGAGCCATTTGTAGGGAGGAATAGATATAGAGGTTCGGTATTCGGCAACACATCAATAGCAAAATCAATTTCTCGTTCCGGTGGAAGGCCTGAAAGTTCATCTGAAAATACATCTGGGAACTCATTTACTACCGGAACAGATTGAAGGGTCGGTGGTTTTGCTTCGGTGTCACGAACTCGAACTAGATGATAAATATAGCCTTTTGCAATCATCTTTCTCGCCTTAAGGTCGGAAATAAACCTACCTCTTGGAGATGTTGTATTACCTTTCCATTCAAGTACGGGTTCTCCCGGGAATTGGAATCGAACTATTTTCATTCTATAATCAACATTGGCATAGCAAGAGGCCAACCAATCCATGCCCATAATCACATCAAAATCTAACATTTCCAGCTCAACCAAATCAACTTTAGTCTGACGATCATATACCACGTACCACACAATTTTTATAAACTTGTCTAGCTATTACTGGATCACCAACCAGAGTAGATACCTCGAAAGGTTTAATTGGCCCGAGTTTCACCCCAATGCGGCCAGTAATATAAGGAGTAATATAATACAGCGTAGAACCCGGATCAATCAATGCATAAACGTCATGAGAGAATATGGATAGTATACCTGTAACCACATCTGGGGAGGACTCAAGATCATGACGTCCAGCTAGAGCATAAATACGGCCGGGCGCCACCGAATCGGACGCTTTCGTCCGCCCCCTACCGCGGCCTACCGAGTATGGGGAGTTTTGCCCTTACCGGCAAAGCACGGATGAAGAAGAACCGGCTGGTCGAGCACCGTGGGTCGAACCCGACCTCTACCGTGCCTCGAAGGACTATCAGGCCTCACATGCCCAGTCTGTCCACAAACATAACAACCCTCGGAACCTTGGCGGCACGAGCCCGAATGTAACTTTCTGCACTGACTGCATCGCGGAACTGGTGGCCTCCTCTGGTTAGGATCACCTCCAAAATGGGAACCTAAGACCCTCGAACTCTGACCCGGACCAAAATAAATGGGGAGATCAAATCTCCTACCCGCGAACCAAGGAGGTGCACTAGTAGCGGACTAGACCGAATACCTAGAATACTGTTGCCACTGACACCCTCTATACTTACTACTAGCACCAGCAGACCTGGCCCTCTTGTTCTGTCCTCTATTAATATCACCCTCACCCCTCTGCGGCTGTTGCTGCTTTTCTAAATTCTGGGCGTGAGCCTAAATAGGGAAACGCACATCCCCTCTTGCAATGATGCTGCCAAGCAGTCTTTGAAAAAATGTGTCCCTAAGCCACTCACAAATCTATGTGCTCTATCTCCCATGTCAGCTACCATAGTCGGAGCATATCTGGCCAATGAATTAAAGTGAAGGCTATACTCCCGAGCACTCATATTCCCTTGCTTTAGATTCAGAAACCTGTCAGCTTGGGCCCTTCAAACCTCGGGTGGCAAATAGTGGGGGATGAAAGCATTTATGAATTCCTGCCAAACTGGGGTGGGGGTGTCATGACCCGACTAGTACCATGATGGGTAACCGGGGCTAACCACCGAGCACCACTCATTCTATTACTCATTCTGCGGTCATTCATTAATCTTATGCTCATAATCATAGGAAAACCATTTTTCACTTGAAACATATTTACTTTATATACATAAGCCCTTCGGCTATCAAAATAAAAATAATGTATATACATACGAGGAAAAGCTTGTGAGACCATACTACCCACACATACGCATCTACGAGCCTCTACTAGAGTGCTAGACATAGGGACGGGACAGGACCCCGTCATGCCAAAACATATATATACACAAAAGAATAATCAATGGCACCTCCGGGACAATGGAGTACTCTCAAGTCAGCTAATAGCTCTTACGAATCTGGATCACCTCCCTGTCTACATGTGGCCATGAACACAACGTCCAAAGAAAACGGACGTCAGTACGAACATTGTACTGAGTATGTAAGGCATCAACAATAATAATACATAAACGAAATG
>NW_026725607.1:0-55115 GCF_029784015.1 Lycium ferocissimum
GCAAAATAAACATATATAATAATAAAAGATATTATCGATGACGCACAGAAGCGAGTATGACGCACGAAGGCCGATCAGGCCGTCACAAAGTATATATACAATACCCAACGCACACGAACGCACAGAACATATACAGAACCCACTATACATGTCTACAGACCTCTACAGACTGAAAACATAAACATATGACGGGACAGGGCCCCGTCGTACCCCTGAAATCCGAATGTACATACATATCAGAAAAAAATTTGTACCAAAATGTAAGCTCCGAACAAAGGAGCGCCGTAGTAGCCGATAGATGACCTAAGCGGGCGGATGCGCAAAGCGCGTATCCGTACTGTGGGCATGAAACACGCCCCCCGAAGAAAGGGGGTCGGTACGGAAAATGTCGAATATGTAAAGCGAGAGACGGTAATAAACAAAATCAAAATCGGAACAGAATGTGCGGAGAGTGAACAGGATGCGTAAATAATCAAAATACATATCAGAAATCATAAATGATGTATGCAGAAAACATATGCCAAAGTCGGCCCCGTTAGGGACTCGAAGGTCAGAGTGTGGTCGCCCCCGACACCGGCGCCACAAGCATAACAGATCATAACATAACAGATGGCCATATCAGAACATAATCATAACAAAGCGTACATGGCACAACATACACCGTAACCCATGTACGTATATATACCTGCCCCCTCACACCGGAGCACGGCGAACAATGCAGAGAAATACGCTTGAGAACATATCCTGGCCCGGGCTCAGTGTGGGAAATATTGAGGCATCCACGAGTGGAGTAGTGAGAAACTAAATGCAATAAAATACCATATAGATTTCCAGAGACTCGATGAAGCATAGCGAATGACAAATCAAGCAATGGAATCGGACGGAATCATATTAAGCGAATATCGGATGTCATAATGAATTACGGAGAAATAATCTTTCTATGATCGTTTTCATATTCCAAAATAGTTTATAAGACTTAAGGAAATATTTAAAACAATTTTCATTTAGTAGTTAAAATAGTAGTTAAAACGTTTCCTTAAAAACCGCTCAAAACCAAGCATAAACATAAAGGGGTAAAATCGGAATTTAGCGGGTCCACCTCGGGACAACCGAGGCGATGGGCTTGAATCATGTATATTAGGCGTATGAAATCATCTATATAGGCCCTAGGGACGATTCATAATTTTCTAGGCAATTTATAAGCATTTACATAACCTTTCAATCAAAACATACTTAAAGGATTCAATTCTATTGAACGGAAAAAGGGCATTTTCGAACGCGGATTCCGAAGAGCGAACGCTTTCAAGGCGCAAGTCCAATCCTAGTACACTTAGATCATGCCAAGAAAGAGATAGGACAGCTTTACATACCTTTTGCGCCTTTTACGCTCTCCAAAACTCAATTCTCTTTTCGTCCAAATCCTACAAATGGTCAAGTTTGCCATAAGTTAACCATAAGGCTTTAGGCATTCATTCTAAACTAATTCTTGTCTAACAAAATTTCGACAGCACCTCCCCTATAAATGTGACGCCCGAGAATTTAACTCGGCTCAAATACCAACAACAACCCAACCAAAAACATCAATCCACAACAAAAATCGCAAACTAACGTGAATAGTCTTCCTTTTACATCAAGTGACAACTTCCAAACTAAATTCGCATTTTTCACACTAGGTTCAATATTTTCATATTCATCATTAATCAAGATCATCAACATAGCTTAGAAGCATTTCATATCGTTCCCTTAAATTATACACACGATATACATAATATACAACTTCCCGCTAAGGGCATAGTTCATTCAAAACTTCCAATCTTCGGACATACATGTTCATAACATGATTCCATCTTCCAAATCTATCAATAGCCATCATGATTGCGACCTAACAACTTTGTTTCTCAAATGTCACAAGATTACACTAAACGCATAAGCTCCTACATTCCGTTTCAATACAAACTTACGTCATTTATCTTCATTTACATGCAAAGGTTACTACAACTCAACTAACACACCAAATAACATTAATTCGTTGCCATGTTCCAAGCATCATACCACACGGCCAACTACTATATTCCAACTTCAACCCAATTTTATTTCAACTCCCTTTTCAATATGAATTCCTCCATAAACATAACTAGAATCCAACATAATTTTTAACTCACCATAATTACACAACACACATACACACACGGTCATGTAGCCATGCACACGGCCTCAACTTCCCATGCAAGTTTCCATGAATTTCATTCCTTCTAGCATACTAGAACACATATAAGCCATTCATACACATAAAAAGAATGAACTCTTACCTTTCTCTTCAAAGTTCTTCACTAGAACAACTTGTCCAAACGACGAAAGCAAGACTTAATCTTCCAAACTAATTGCGCCAAGTCGTAAAGGAACCTTGAATTGGTATGAAAATCACAAGGAAATAATTTTAGAGACAAGATTTTTGAGGATGATTTTTCTATGGCCAAACCCGAATTGGTTGGTCTTTGTTGTTCTTGTTCCTTTTGTTTTTCTCTTCTTCTAACTTCTTGAATATTCTAAGGGATAAGATGATATATATAAAACATGGCCCCTTAAGTTAATTAATCACATGGAAAAAATTAATGGAACATGGATTTGGGCCATTGGCTTGGCCGGCCATGCCCTTTAATTTGGGCCTCCATTTCATAATTTTTTTTTTTTTGAGCCCAATTGGTTGCGGATCTTATTTTGTAATTTCCGAGGCACATTTCAAAAATTCCAAAATTGCCCTTAGACTTCCCCCCTTTTTCCCACATTCAAACTTCCATATCCGACATACTCATTTTAAGAAAAGCCCAATCATAACCTTATTCCTTAAAATCAAGGTTATTTCCAATTTTCCAATTACGCGAAAGTGCCGGATATAACATCCTCCCCCCCTTTAGAACATTCGTCCTCGAATGTTAAACTAACCATATAGGGGTGTATAAATAATTCAGGGAGGAGTTCCTTTCTTCATACTCAGTTTCTTTCAATCCCCAAAGATCGTTATGCCATCTTCTCCTTTACCGGCTTATTGGCCCTAGTCCACTTGTCCTTTTTCGGGTTTCCAGTCCCTCCCGATATTCTAATTTCCTTTGGTTTACTCCAAACTGCCTAACTGACTCTTATATTTATACTTGGGAAAATTTTTGTTCACTTCCCAGGGGGTCACCCATCCCAGAATTGTTCTGGCCTTAGCACGCTTAACCTCGGGACTTTAGCAAATTTTGGTGCATCCGTGCTGATATGATCGCATCCACCATCCCGTACGAGCTTGTCACGTGGTTTAAGGCAGGTTGGGGTCTTAACGAAATTTCGGAAGATTTTCGTAGCGGGTCCTACTCGATTCGGGGAGGGTCTTTTCATTTCCTGATCATACCTTTTTCGTATCAGCTTTCTAAGTCGGCACTATTCACCTTTTCACTACATAGACAACTATATTAGCGGTTCTATCCGGGCGGGTACTATCCCAATTCTATTAGTGACTCGGAGAAGAAAATATACCACAAAATAGAATCTAAACCGGTCGATACAAATATATTTCGAGAAAGAAATGATAATGTACCTGCATCCGCATTTGGTGGCGTCTCCGAATCCTGTCGACCAGTCAGAGCATAAATGCGGTTTGAAGGACCGCCAGAACTAGAAGCTCCGCCACGGCCCCTACCGCGGCCTGCCGACCTCTGTACATCCTGCTCCGCAGGGCGTCTAGCTACAGAAGGAGACGATGAACCCACAGCTGACCCCGTGGGCTGAGCCACGCCATCCGGACCGCCTCTATACGGACACTCTCTAACAGTATGGCCTTGGCGGCCACAAGAAAAGCACGCTCCAGTAGCCCGGTAGCATTCCCCAGAATGGTATCTGCCACAATAAGAACACTGAGGCCTAGGTGGCCTCGTCTGACTAGAACCTCCATCCACCTGTGAACCAGCCGGCCTGGAGCTCTGACCTATTTCCGAATACCCTGCATTACCTGACTTCCAGCCTGCAAACTGCGGGGGTGTGCTTCGGGCTGGCTGGGAAGAACGCCTGGTGCCCCGCTGCTGAGACGGCCCACTCTGAGACTCTCCAGTATATCCAGCCGATCTGGCCCTCGGGGCCGGCTCTCGTCGTAATCCCTCTCGGAGGCTGACGCCCCTTATGTCGTTCTTCCATGCCCTGGGCGTACGCCTGTACGCGGGCAATGTCCATACCCGGCTGGGCAGCCACGGCTAAGCAATTATCAATCATATACTTATCCAAACCCCTAATAAAATGGTGCATCCTGTCGTCCATACTGGCTACCAAAGTAGGTGCATACCGGGCCAGAGAGTCGAACTCCAAACTATACTCCCTGACACTGCGGCCTCGCTGCCTGAGTGATAAAAATCTATCCAATCTGGCCCTCCGTAACTCTGGTGGTAGAAAATGACGCAGAAAAGCCTCCGTAAACTCATCCCAGACGGCAGGAGGGGCTCCTCTACCCCTAGCTAACTCCCAGGACTCGAACCAGTTGGCCGCGACATCATGCAATCTGTATGAGGCCAACTCAACTGACTCCGTCGGAGAAGCCTTAATCAGCCGTAAAGTGCGCTGCATCTCCCTAATGAACTCATGGGGGTCTTCTTCAGGCTTTGTCCCAAAGAACTCCGGAGGGTTACAGGTCAAAAACTCACGGGCCCTCGAACTGCTCGGCCCGCGTGCCTCATCACCCCCTGACTCGCGCCGCTGCTCCTGAGCTGCCACCCACCTAGTCAATAACTGCACCGCCTCTCTCATAGCTCCGTCCTCCGCCCCCGGGCCGTGGGGCTAGAGGCCGAGGTGCGGGGCGTCCGAAACCGGCGGGAAGCCGCCCTCTGATCTGCACCCGGTGCTACTCTGATCCCCTCTGGTGCAGGTGGCGTCGCCGAGCTGGCTGTCGGAGGCACAGTCTCCAGCTCGGGCTGAGTACGGGCCCTGGTGACTCTGCGGGCCTGACTAGTCTCACCGGGTGCCGTGGACTTGCCCTTCTGGGCTGCCGTCGCCTTTCTCGGAGGCATAGCTGAAAATGCAACAATTCGATTCGTCAGAAGAGAATCATCCTATTAATACAGTTCTACCGCACGATCTAAGACAGAAAGAAGGGTAATTTCCTAAATGTCCTGTAGCCTCCTGCTTATAGATGTGGTGCACGACACACCGATAAACAAGACTCTACTAGACACGGTCTGTAGACATTCCGAGGACCTAACCGCTCTGATACCACTTTTGTCACGACCCAACCCCGTAGGCCGTGACTTGTGCCCGAATTGGACACTCATACGTACCCTCGTCCCCCATAAGCTTAATGGCAAAATAAACATATATAATAATAAAAGATATTATCAGATGACGCACAGAAGCAAGTATGACGCACGAAGGCCGATCAGGCCGTCACAAAGTATATATACAATACCCAACGCACACGAACGCACAGAACATATACAGAACCCACTATACATGTCTACAGACCTCTACGGACTGAAAACATAAACATATGACGGGACAGGGCCCCGTCGTACCCCTGAAATCCGAATGTACATACATATCAGAAAAATTTGTACCAAAATGTAAGCTCCGAACAAAGGAGCGCGCGTAGTAGCCGATAGATGACCTAAGCGGGCGGATCCGCAAAGCGCGTATCGTACCGTGGGCATGAAACACGGCCCCCGAAGAAGGGGGTCAGTACGGAAAATGTACTGAATATGTAAAGCAGAGACGGTAATAAACAAAATCAAAATCGGAACAGAATGTGCGGAGAGTGAACAGGATGCGTAAATAATCAAAATACATATCAGAAATCATAAATGATGTATGCAGAAAACATATGCCAAAGTCGGCCCCGTTAGGGACTCGAAGGTCAGAGTGTGGTCGCCCCCGACACCGGCGCCACAAGCATAACAGATCATAACATAACAGATGGCCATATCAGAACATAATCATAACAAAGCGTACATGGCACAACATACACCGTAACCCATGTACGTATATATACCTGCCCCCTCACACCGGAGCACGGCGAACAATGCAGAGAAATACGCTTGAGAACATATCCTGGCCCGGGCTCAGTGTGGGAAATATTGAGGCATCCACGAGTGGAGTAGTGAGAAACTAAATGCAATAAAATACCATATAGATTTCTGGAGACTCGATGAAGCATAGCGAATGACAAATCAAGCAATGGAATCGGACGGAATCATATTAAGCGAATATCGGATGTCATAATGAATTACGGAGAAATAATCTTTCTATGATCGTTTTCATATTCCAAAATAGTTTATAAGACTTAAGGAAATATTTAAAACAATTTTCATTTAGTAGTTAAAATAGTAGTTAAAACGTTTCCTTAAAAACCGCTCAAAACCAAGCATAAACATAAAGGGGTAAAATCGGAATTTAGCGGGTCCACCTCGGGACAACCGAGGCGATGGGCTTGAATCATGTATATTAGGCGTATGAAATCATCTATATAGGCCCTAGGGACGATTCATAATTTTCTAGGCAATTTATAAGCATTTACATAACCTTTCAATCAAAACATACTTAAAGGATTCAATTCTATTGAACGGAAAAAGGGCATTTTCGAACGCGGATTCCGAAGAGCAGAACGCTTTCCAAGGCGCAAGTCCAATCCTAGTACACTTAGATCATGCCAAGAAAGAGATAGGACAGCTTTACATACCTTTTGCGCCTTTTACGCTCTCCAAAACTCAATTCTCTTTTCGTCCAAATCCTACAAATGGTCAAGTTTGCCATAAGTTAACCATAAGGCTTTAGGCATTCATTCTAAACTAATTCTTGTCTAACAAAATTTCGACAGCACCTCCCCTATAAATGTGACGCCCCGAGAATTTAACTCGGCTCAAATACCAACAACAACCCAACCAAAAACATCAATCCACAACAAAAATCGCAAACTAACGTGAATAGTCTTCCTTTTACATCAAGTGACAACTTCCAAACTAAATTCGCATTTTTCACACTAGGTTCAATATTTTCATATTCATCATTAATCAAGATCATCACAGCATAGCTTAGAAGCATTTCATATCGTTCCCTTAAATTATACACACGATATACATAATATACAACTTCCCGCTAAGGGCATAGTTCATTCAAAACTTCCAATCTTCGGCATACATGTTCATAACATGATTCCATCTTCCAAATCTATCAATAGCCATCATGATTGCGACCTAACAACTTTGTTTCTCAAATGTCACAAGATTACACTAAACAGCATAAGCTCCTACATTCCGTTTCAATACAAACTTACGTCATTTATCTTCATTTACATGCAAAGGTTACTACAACTCAACTAACACACCAAATAACATTAATTCGTTGCCATGTTCCAAGCATCATACCACACGGCCAACTACTATATTCCAACTTCAACCCAATTTTATTTCAACTCCCTTTTCAATATGAATTCCTCCATAAACATAACTAGAATCCAACATAATTTTTAACTCACCATAATTACACAACACACACACACACACACGGTCATGTAGCCATGCACACGGCCTCAACTTCCCATGCAAGTTTCCATGAATTTCATTCCTTCTAGCATACTAGAACACATATAAGCCATTCATACACATAAAAAGAATGAACTCTTACCTTTCTCTTCAAAGTTCTTCACTAGAACAACTTGTCCAAACGACGAAAGCAAGACTTAATCTTCCAAACTAATTGCGCCAAGTCGTAAAGGAACCTTGAATTGGTATGAAAATCACAAGGAAATAATTTTAGAGACAAGATTTTTGAGGATGATTTTTCTATGGCCAAACCCGAATTGGTTGGTCTTTGTTGTTCTTGTTCCTTTTGTTTTTCTCTTCTTCTAACTTCTTGAATATTCTAAGGGATAAGATGATATATATAAAACATGGCCCCTTAAGTTAATTAATCACATGGAAAAAATTAATGGAACATGGATTTGGGCCATTGGCTTGGCCGGCCATGCCCTTTAATTTGGGCCTCCATTTCATA
This sequence comes from Lycium ferocissimum, assembly GCF_029784015.1. Taxonomy (NCBI): domain Eukaryota; kingdom Viridiplantae; phylum Streptophyta; class Magnoliopsida; order Solanales; family Solanaceae; genus Lycium; species Lycium ferocissimum. The sequence continues at coordinate 8,008 of NW_026725607.1, forward strand.
ATTTTTTTGAGCCCAATTGGTTGCGGATCTTATTTTGTAATTTCCGAGGCACATTTCAAAAATTCCAAAATTGCCCTTAGACTTCCCCCCTTTTTCCCACATTCAAACTTCCATATCCGACATACTCATTTTAAGAAAAGCCCAATCATAACCTTATTCCTTAAAATCAAGGTTATTTCCAATTTTCCAACCCGCCCGCCACCCGCCCAGCGAGCACCTGAACCGCGTCCCTCATAGCCAAAACATGCTCCGCCCCCGGCCGAGGAGCCGGAGGCTCATCCGGAATCGCGAGAGCCGGCGGTGGAGCCGCCCCGACTCCGGGCACTCGCGGCCGCTCCAAGTCCCTCCGACATCGGCGGTCGTAGAAACCATAGCGTATCAAAATCATGTGCATGAAAATCCTTCGGGGCACAACCGTGCTCGAGCCGAGCACGGGCCCTAGTAACTCTCTCGGCCCGACCGATCTCTCCCATCGTCGTAGACTTGCCCTTCGGGCAGTCGCGCCTTCCTTGGCATCGTCGAAAACATAACCCGTTAGAAAGGAACCATCCTAATAATAGTCTCTATCGCACGATCTAAGATCGAAGGAAAGATAACATCCTAAATGTCTACGGTAGCCTCCCGTTTATAGACGCTGGGTGCACAACACACCGATAAACCGGACTCTACTAGACACGGTCTGTAGACATTCCGAGGACGAACCGCTCTGATACCACTTTTGTCACGACCCAATCCCGTAGGCCATGACTAGTGTCCGAGCAGGACACTCATATGCACCTATTACTCAGAATCGGCATACTAGTACTTTCACAAATACAAAGGTCACACAAAATCCCAAATTATCGCATATGAACAAACATATATCACAAAAGCCGGCAAGGCTGTCATAATGCACGAAGTCTCGAAATAAGTACAAAAGCAAGACGACTAGGCTGCCGAGGCGGGTGGGACCGCCCAAAACATATATCATACGAACACAACTGTACAGAAATGACCATCACCCACATACATGTCTACAGACCTCTAAACAGAACAACAGAATCATATGACGGGACAGGGCCCCGCCGTACCCCTGAATAAATATATACATATGCAACGGAAGAGTGTATACCAAATACAGGCTCCGGACGAAGGAGCACTCCCAACAAGGCCAGGCATCAGGTGTCCTAGGCCGGCGGATCACCAAACCGGGCGTCCGTACTCGCGGGCATGAAACGCCGGCCCGAAGAAAGGGGGTCGTTACGTAATATATACTGAGTATGCAAAGCAAGAAATACAGTAACAGAATCATAATCGAAACAATAGATACAGAAAATAGGTACAATATGCAAAACGTCAAAATATTTAATTCAAAAATACAAATCATGCATGGGGCTCAGGAACTATGGTCGCCCGCCCGTCATTGGCGCCATAACACAGCATCACACCAGAAGATTTCATATCTCCGTAGCCCGACATATCCTATAACACATCATAACGCCATAGCACAGCATAACACCAAGTATAAACGGAACCCGGCCCTCTAGCGAGGAGCTCAGTGAACTGTAACACAGCATCACATCGAAATATAACATAGTGCGCACGAAACATAACCGGCCCGGGACTCGGTGAAAGAGGTAACAACCATATGCACGAGCAGAATCATGAGTAACCATATGCATAAAAATCATTATCATAAACTCAATAGGTAAGTAAGTAATCCATACTCCGGAGTTAAGGCGATAGTCATACTAAGTCCTTTCCGAAAGTCGCTAGGAACAAACATAGAGAAGTCTCGGGGCCCACGGACGGGTATCAACCCCATCCGAGCCCGCCTATGAAAGTTGGGGGATATTATGCCTTATGGAACCTCCTATGAACGTTTTGGGGCGATCCGAGCTCGTCTACGAAAGTTACGGTCGTTCGTAGTTACGGAGTCTTTTAGGAACAAAATTCTTTATATAACTTTTGAAATCCAATCAAATGAAAACATAAGTGCCTTAGTTTGGCTACATTAAGAGAGTAAATCTTTAGAAGCGAATAGGAAATGTATACAAGCTCGGATCTTAAGAGTGGAGTTACCCCGAGGTTCGTGTCATAGCCTACTTAACACTAGGACATGCCAAAAGAAAGAAGGATTGGGCTTTACATACCTCGTCTGCTCTCGAAGCTAATCCAAACTTATGTCGCGGACTTCCCAAGATCTACAATATGTCATTAAATACCAAACATTAGCTAAAGGCATTTAGGAACCCGATTCCAAACGAACACCGAATTCTACATTTAAATTTGAAGCATTTCCCCTATAAGTACAACAACCCCGAGAATTCAACTAGGCCAAATTCATCAACAACAATACCAACAACCAACCGACAACATCAATAATCAATTCAAAACGCATTCTAACGTTAGCAAACTCTTTTTACATAATTCAACAACATTCATTATATTCAACTCAATTACTTACATTCAAGCCAACATCAACGCTCATACGTTAAATTACTAATCCGAAACCATTCAAACAATATTCAAGAACACTTTAAAAAATTCACACAATATTTCAAACAACCCAACCAACACTCCAATTCACCCGAATTCATCTCCAAACCCGAGAACAACATCACCAACACATTCCTCTTTCTCAAATTCATAAATTACACCAACAATCCACACTTTAACAATGTCACTTCCATAAATACAAAAATTACATAAGAATCACATTAAGGTGCCAAACGTCCCACATCAATTACAACTTCAACTTAGATCATTAAACTCTCATTTTTCATTATAGAACTCACAACAACAACAACTAAAACACTAAATAGAATTGATCCATTCTTTGTCATATAACATGACCTATATTCGGCCATCACTACACACACACACATATTGATGATTGTAATCCATTTCAACACACTACAACAACAACCAAACATGATAAATAGAATTTAATCCATTACTCCCACACAACACTACATATGCACGGCTACAAGCCATGCACACGGCTTCACTCCCACATGCAATTTTTCATGAATTTCATCCATATTTACATACTACGACATACATAACCGTCCATAACATATAAAAACAAGATTAAACCTTACCTTTCTTCACAACTTCACAACTTAGCTAAGGTTGTGAATGGTGAAAACGAGAGGTCTATTGATCCCAACAACACTCCCACGTTAATAAGGACCCTTCAATTAGTTGATTTACTAGAAGAAATAATTTTTTTGATGGCTATTTCTTGTTCTTGAATTTTTGGAGCTATGGCCGAATGGCCCTTGTTCTTGCTTCTCCAAGCTTCTTGATTTTTCCCTAAGTGTTGAAGATGAATAAGATGACTTATTAGTCATCTTTGTATACATATATTAGGCTTCCATGTGGCCCTTGGCCCACACCAAGGCCAAGCCGGCCACATGGCCCCTTTGTCTTTTTTTTTTTTCTTTTTCATGAACCAATTTCTTTCCAAATATAACTTTTGACCCCAAATTTCCTTAATATTCCATACTACAAAATCATAAGCAACTTATGTCTTTAAACAAAATCCTGGTTAACTCGGATTGTCCCGATGTTCAAAATACGGGATATAACATGATGTTAAGAACACGGGATAGACATTGTTTATGAATGAATGTAATCTTGTGCTATGACCATGAATATGGATGATTGGAAGTGAATTGAGAAGTAAGGATAATGTATGTGAATTAAGAGTATTGTTATGATATTGAGAACGTTATTATTGATGTTTGGGAGTTGGTTTATGATATGGAGGAAGTTGTATAAATTAAGGAGATGCTGTCCAATTTTCTCTAGTTTTAGTCATGTATGCTAAGCTATCGATTTTCTAATGATAGTATAATTCTAATGAAGGGTAAACGTGAGCATTGAAGGAGAACGTGCAAGTGATAGAATAGTTGAACGAAGAGGTATGTAAGGCTAACTCTTCTTTCATAAGGCATGGTTCTTTGGCCAAATATCTATTCTTCTATAAGCCTATGATGTCCTCCAAATGGTTCTATCTTTAAAAGCTACTAAGCTCATGATTCTCGATATGTTATGATTGTACTAAGTTCCTTATATGATGAGTAATCCTCTAGGGATAGATGTAATGAACGACGATAGTAATGATGCTAAAGATGCCTATGAGCTTTTATGTATATGTGCCTATGTATGGCTATTATGAAACCCCGAGCTTATATGGCCGGGTAGAATAGATATGTATATATATATATATATATATATATATATTACGCGCGCACCACGGCCTTGGAAGGGTACGATGTAACCCTGATCCTTGGTAGGGCAAGGTATGTGAAACACCGAACCTTCATGGTCGGGTATGTTATGTAAATGCTATGTATATGATATGAATATGTAGATGAATACGAGTATGAATGGAAATATGACTACGAATACAAAAATGGATACGAAATGTAAATGAGTATGGATACGAATACGGATACGGATATGGATGTATGTACACGGATACGCAATAGAAATGGAATGTCCCTATGAAAAGCAAGTAAGTGTTATGACGATGATACTACTATCTCCCATCCTATGCTATTTCTTATGTTGCTTATTATGCTTCTATAATGATATTGATCATGCTTTACATACTCAGTACATTCTTCGTACTGACGTCCTTTTGTTTGTGGACGCTGCGTCATGCCCACAGGTAGCCAAGGAGACAGGCTTGATCCATAGCTATAGTACTCAGGGACTACATAGTGGAGCTCTATTTCATTCGGAGCTACAACTTTTGGTATTGATTCTTTTGTGCATATATTTATGGGCACAGCGGGGTCCTGTCCCGCCTATAGGATATGACATACACTCCTTAGAGGCTCATAGATATGTGTACATGGTTAGATGTGTTTGGCCTTGTCGGCCTATATCTTGGATATCATTTTGTTAGCCTCGTCGGCTTATGTACATTGATATGGGCATAGTTGCTAATGATGATATAAATGTGTTGTTGCCATTGGGATTAGTATGATTGATGAATGAAAAGTATGATTTAGCTATGTGGCTCACCTAGACGTAATGTGAAAGTACGTTAAGAGGTGCCCGGGTGGGTTAGCACCGGGTGCCCATCGCTGCCCTCCGGTTAGGTCGTGACACCACCCGAATACCATGTGCCCAAAATAATATGTTTAAGGGTTTAAGTGCATATAGTGAGAATATAAGGATTGAACACAATTTAGAGAACTTTGCATACAACTTCAGATCTTGGAGAACTTTAAGAACAATGCGTAAATGGTCTGCATGCTCTGCCTCTGATCTAGAGTATACCAGAATATCATCAATAAATACAATCTCATACAAATCCAAGAAGGGTCTAAATACACTATTCATCAAATCCATAAATATTGTCGATGCATTCGTCAACCCAACGACAATAAACTCAAAATGTCCATATCTTGTTCTAAAAGCTGTCTTCGTAATGTCTTTATCTTGAACTCTCACCTGCTGATACCCTAATCTTAAGTCTATCTTCGAGAACCATTTAGTGCCCTGCAACTGATCAAATATATCATCAACCCTCGAAAGTTGATATTTATTCTTTATGGTTACCTTATTCAGCCGCCTATAGTCTATACACATCCGTAAAGAGCCATCCTTCTTTCTTACAAACAACACATGTGCTCCCCATGGTGACGAACTAGGCCGGATAAAGCCTTTTTCAAGTAAATCCTTCAGTTGCTCCTTCAACTCCCTCAATTCAGCAAGTGCCATTTTGTAAGGAAAAATGGATATTGGCTTAGTATCGTGTAGTATGTCTATGGAAATATCAATCTCCTTCTCGCGTGGGAGACGATATCTTTCCAGAATAAATCTAAAAATTCATTAACCAGACGGAAGTTGAATAGTCGGCGTACTTCACTTATGGATCGACGAACCCGACTAGATGATAAATGCAACCTTTAGCAATCATCTTCCTTGCTTTGAGATACGAAATGAACCTACCTCTCGGCGATGTTGTATTACCCTTCCACTATAGAACTGGCTCTCCTGGAAACTGAAATCGAACCACCTTCATTCTGCAATCAACATTAGCATAACAAGAGGCTAACCAATCCATACCCATAATAACATTGAAATCTACCATATCTAACTCAATCAGGTCTGCCTTGGTATGACGGCCACAAACTATAACCACATAACTTCTATATATCTATCTAGCTATCACCGGATCACCAATAGGTGTAGACACCTCAAAAGGTTTAATTAACTCGAGTTTTACCCCAAGCTGACTAGCAATAAAAGGAGTAACATACGACAATGTCGAACCTAGATCAATCAATGCATACATATCATGAGAAGATACTGACAATATACATTCGTAATATGAAGACTCCAAATCCTTTTGACTTGCCAATGCGTAAATGCGTTTCCGAGGATCGTTTGAGCTGGACGTTCCACCTCTGACTCTACCGCGGCCTGCTGAAGTCTGAGAGCCTTGCCCCGAAGGGCGTATCGATGTTGTCGATCTGGTAGGCTGCGCTATACCTCAACCACTCTAATATAGACACTCACGCATAACATGGCCTCGCTGGCCACAACCATAGCAAGCATCTGAGCTCAACCGACCTTTGTCCCGTATGCAACTTACCACACTGAGTGCATTGTAGTAAAGGTGGTATCATCTGGCATGAATCACCTCTATACTGAGAACCTGGGGCTCTGAAATTCTGACCGAGTCCTGAATAAATAGATCGATCAAATCTCCGTAGCAATATAGGTGCACTATTTCACTAAAATTCTACGAATGTCTAGAAAAGCTCGCTTCGACCCCCTCACGAACTCATTAGCGAGACCGAAAGATGCGGCCCTTTTATGAACTTCTATCATGCTCACGATCCGCCTGGATTGTGATGATGCTCTTAGTCCGACATGTATGAATACGAGAAATATCTATACCTAGCTAAAGTGAGGCTGTCATACAATAATCGATCAAATGTGGCCCCAGACCACTTACAAACCGGTAAACACGGTCCTCCATTTCAGCTACCATAGCTTGAGCGTATCTGGCCAATGAGTTAAAATTAAGACTATGCTCACGAACACTCATATTCCCCTGTCTGAGGTTCAGGAACTTATTAGCTCGGGCCCGTCTAATCTCTAGCGGGAAGTAATATCAGAGAAAACCATCGATGAACTCCTGCCACACCGGTGGGGGTGCATTAACTCCTCTGGAAGACATCCAGGTATTATACCAATGAGCAGCCATATTCCGTAATGCGTAAGAGGCCAACTCCACTGACTCGGTGTCTGAAGCATGCATCACTCTCAATGTCCTTAATATTCCATCTATAAAGTTCTGCGGGTCCTCATCTGGTTTTTACCCAAAGAATTCTGGAGGGTCTAAATTAATAAAATCTCAAACTCGGGCACTAACAACCCTATCACCATGACCCGTGCCCGATCGCTGGGCCTGAGCGGCTACCAACTGAGTCAACAACTGAATAGCCTCTCTCATCTCCTAGCCTGAGGCATTAAGTGTATAGCTAGGATGCTTGGACGTCGGGTGGGATTGGCAAGTCATCCTCCTCTGGAGCGGGCGGAGTGTGAGAGGATCGAGATGGAACCTCATCCTGGGACTCGCCATCCTCAATATCTACCGGTGGTACCCGTTCAGTTCTCCTGCCAACCACTGACTTGCCCTCCTAGGCCACTGACGCTTTCCTATTCACAGGCATTACAGAAATCACAACACGCAGTTAGGAAAAAAAGAATCCTTATAGCATAACTCTATCGCACGATCTAAGATGAAAAAGAAAGGTCAATCTTCCTAAATGTTTCACTTATAAGTATGGTTTTATGTACCCATAAAAAGACTCTACTAGACACAGCTCATAGACAAATCCTAGGATGAACTGCTGTAAATCACTTTTTGTCACAACCCAATCGGAGGGCCATCACGGGCACCCGGAGCTAATGTACCAAGCACCACAAACATACATGCATCTCATAATCATACCTAAGTGGGCCAATAATGCTAACCATCAAATATCATCGGGGTTCAAGACCCATATATATATGAGTCATCAAACTTTCCCATGTACACAAGCCAGCAAGGCTAACCAAAAGATATAACGATATATGGACCGAGAAGGTCATAGGACAACTAAATGTACACATTTGTCTACGAGCCTCTACATAGAATGCATGAAATAATAAGGACGGGAGAGGACCCCGCCATGCCCATATACATATACACAATTAATTGTACCAATAATCATTCTCGGACAAATGGAGTGCTCTATCACGAATGAATCTCCTAGGGGTCTAGTCCCGTTTCATGTCTATACGGGAATGAACACAGTGTCCACAAACAAAAGGACGTTAGTACGAATAATGTACCGAGTATGTAAGGCATGAGTAACAGCAAAATGAAAGTATAAAATGAACATAAGTGAAAATAGATCAACATGTACCTCTGAATGCCTCTTAAGGCGGATCTCATGCATGCTTAACTTGTTAAAAAAACATTTTCATAATACATAGATAATACCGTACCAGGCCATATAGGCTCGGTAATATCATCTTCATCCCGCATTTGGGGCATCCCTCGTCCAGGGTAATCCGTACCCAGCTGCAGTGGTGTGTACAATAGGTATCCTACCCGGCCGACTATAGCACGACTCGGTGTGAGAAAATACATACATATATATAAAGCATGCAAGAGAGCCCAAATAAAAGCTATGACTCTATTGGAATGACGTAAGGTCGGTAACCTCCGGTTATCATTATGGAACTATCATCATCAACGCATCTCACCTTCAAGGAACAATAACCATAAGATGAGATTAACAACAACGAATGACATCAATAACCATAAAACAAGATCAATAATCAATAATCATGAGACAAGGATTAATAATATCATAAGAACATCAAGAACCATAAGCTTCTAGTATTTCTAGGAATAGGGACATTATGGATATCATTTGTGTGGGTTCGTTTCAATAAGTTCATGCCATAAGAAAGAAAGGGACAGCCTTAACATACCTTTTCATCTCCTTAATATATTTAACTCCTATCCTCCCAAGCTTGTAAATCTACATACAAGATTATTTGCACTAAGTGTAAGTCATCGAAACGCTTATAAGGTCAAACTAGATTAATTGGCAAGCTAATGAAAATCGGACAACATTTCCCTTTGTCACGCCCCAATTTTCGAGGGACGTGATGGGCACCCGACCCCATACCCGGAGCCGAGCGAACCCACAGACTCCTATCACACGCATATTTTTTTTTTTCAAAACTCAATACTGAAAAATTATAAAATACATAATGAGGCTTACAAACTTGACAAAATCTGTAATTACACAAAACTCATTACATAACACACATCGACATGTCGGCTGATGGAGCCGCTGACAGACTGACACATCATACCCACAACACTGTCTGCAAAGTCTCTAATGCCATCCAGAAGACACAACGTACATACTCGGACTCAGCAGTGCTCCAGAAGGAATTGGAGCTCACCAATCATGCGGAATATCTTCAACTCATCGCGGGTACCGCGCGGCATGAAACGCGACCCCCGAAGAGAGCGGGGGGTCGGTACGGAAAATGTACCGAGTATGCAAAGCCGTAAAAACTATAAACAAAATCATAGTCAAACACGAAGTACGGAAGTATGGGCGACGGAACCACAACCGGACGAAATACGGTTGCATTTGCGGGGACAGAACCTTAGTCGTAACCGTAAGTACAGAAGTATAGCAGACAGAGTCGTAACAGAATCGGGTACAGAAGACCTACCGGACGGAATTAGGATCGGAAGTACAGAGACACGTCAAATGGGTCCAGACGTACAGAGGTGTGTCAGACAGATCCATAGTCAGAGTCGGACGTACCGACGTATATCGACGGACGGTTCGTAAACCGAGATCAGACGTACGGAAATATACCGACAAATCCGGGTCGTAATCGGGGATACGTAACGAGCATAATGTCGGACGCGGATCGGACGTGCGTTACGGATCGTACGGAACATACGGAATGCCGGAGAGACGGATACGTGCGTACGGACCATACGGACGTACGAATCATATACAAATCGAGGTTCATATGCGAACGGTAACATGCGAGTGCCGAAACGGATCATACCCATATGTAGATAACGGATCCGCCTCTTTGGGGACGCGTGCGAGTCGGGGAATCATATATCGGATATGCATGTAATCGAACGCCGTAGCGTACATATATCGAGCCCGGCCCTCCGGTGAGTGGCGCGGTAACGGAACCCGGCCTACAGTACGGGACGCGGTGAACGAGACGGATCAAATGCCATCCGCGCCACCACCCCATAACATAATATCATAAAACGAGCCCGGCCCGCCTATGAGGGACGCGGTGAACAATGCGAGAGGTGCACGATAACGAACTGGCCGGGACGCGGTGAGCGACATAACAGACGGTGCGGCGTAATGCGCACGATAACATATCGAACACGGCCGGGACGCAGTGAAAGATACATTGAGCCTTGCACGAGCAGAGTAGTGCAGAAACATATGCATACAAATCCAGACTCGACAGACAGATTCACTTACCAATATCTGAGGTTCAAAACAAGTTTCTGATCAGTCTCTACCAAACGTTGGGATTATCACATCAAAACGCCAGGGCGTATCACCTCGGGTGGTCGAAGCATATTATATCGGGCGGACATTCCGACGCAAATCGGATCATACACAGACGTCAGGAACATTTAACTTACGGAACATTCGGGGAACAGAAGTGATAAACATACCCAGTTACCATACAGACGCACATAAGGGAGGTATCGAGGATTGTGGGCCCACTTCGCACAAAATCAAGATAACATACAGAAGTTATGAGCGTTCGTACTTACAGAACTCTTTTTGGTACAAGACCTTCTCATACTTACTCATTTATCAAACATATTAAAGCTTAGTGATACCAACATGCTTATATATGACCTAAATCAAAATTATAAACGAGACTCGGAAATCGGGAGCGGAGTTACCCCAAGTACGCATTATATCACAACTTATTAGCTCTAGGACATGCCATAAAAGAAAAGTAAGCCTCGCATACCTGTTTCGCCTCCTATTCGCTATTCTTAATCATCCGAACTCGTCAATCTACATTTCAAAGGATTCATACTATGTTAGTCTCTTCATTCCACATTTGTTCCGAATTCCAAACCAAATTATTTTATATTTTGCTAAAAATAAGATCTCCCCTATTTATATGCCTAGCCCGAATTCTCAATCCAATAACCAACAACAACAATGGCAACCCCAACATTAATAACATAATTTCCATGCCAAATTATTCCATAGAACAGCCCACACGCTGTTTCTCAACTTTCATAATTAATTCACTTGCGTATACGCTCATTTAATCACGCTCCTTCGTAAATAAGCCAATATTAACACAAATAGAAAGAAATACATACCTTTATCACGTTAATAATATTGCATCTCCACTTTTTCACCTCAATTTTATGCCACACACACACCACCATACGATTCGCAACGAAAACTATACGGTATACGGGCCGAAATTTGAGAATTATACAGTTTAGGCCAAAATTTGATTGTGGAATGGTTGGGAATTTTCCAGAATTTTTGAAGTGTTTTTGGGTGTGTTTGGTCGAAAATGAGGGGTTTACCCCTTTTTATAACGTTCGGGTTCTGTCAGGAGAACCATCAGAAAAACCTTCGGCGCGATCGCGCTGCTTTGGCGCGTTCGCGGTCCGATTTTTTGACTGGACCTTCGTTCAGTAAAATGGTCATAACTTTTGATCCCGATATCGTATGAGGACCCATGACCTATGGTTGGAAAGCTAATTCAATTATCTACAACTTCTATTTCTTGATACTTTTTCAAATTCCAAACTCATAATACCGATTTTGCCCCTCAAATTCAGATCACCCGAAAACATTTTCTTAAATCGTTCTTTTGGAGGGCTTACACTCAATTTCGGTTTATGGGTCCTTCTTAGGACTTGCTCGGCTTTTCGTATACTATTCATATGTCTCTTCATACTTCCTTTATGAAAATCCGACGTGTGGGCCCCGCTTGTCATGCAACAACGGACATTTCCCATAAAGTGTTTTATGGACCAATTCACTTCATATGACCTCCAAATGTCATATACATGATATTATTGTATTCTTACCATATAAAATCGATCCCAAACTTGATTTCCAAAATTTTGTTCAGCGCCTTCGCGCCACGGGGTGGCGCATTCGCGCTGCATTGGCTCCCTGGCCTTCTGCGCGTTCGCGCCACTTCCCGTCGCGTTCGCGCGGACGATTCTGCAGTGCCGCTAGGCCAACTTGCAATGTCCATATCTCCTTTCATGACTTTCTCTAGAATTAATGCGAAATTACCTTCTTGCCCCTAGCCTTTTCACAAAATTACCATAATACCATTTTGCCAATTTCCTTTTTGCCCTTGGTCTTTATCAATATTTCCACACTAATAATATTTTCCAACGACTTACACATTACAACGGAACCGAAAAATGACCTTGCCCTGAACTTTCCGCCATTGTCTCGAAATATCCGAAAGTGCAAAATGCGAGGTGTAACATCCTTCCCCCCTTTTAGAACATTCGTCCTCGAATGTTCAACTAGTCCTACAGGCTTTCATAATCACCTTGGGGGGGGGGGTTCCTGTTACAGCTTGAGCGTCCTTACCAAACGTATTACAATACCAGTTGTTTCTAACTTCCCTTTTGCACTTCTCTCACCCGCTTCCCCCCTTTTTGGGGCACACACTTATACCGTTGTACTCATCCATACCCTTATATCTTTTCATTCCTTCTCGGATCCTAGCCTCCAAATTTCATGATTCTTATTCCTTAACACACTTTATATCTTGTTACCTACTTTCTTTCAAAATCTTACTCTCCTTACTTTTGTTGTCACTTAAATTTCGGTGTTCTTATTCGATCTTTGGTTTTCCCACACCGTAGCACCGGTGGTCGGGAATCACATACTCACCGATACGATCACATATGGGGTACCGTATGCATTCATACACATTCACATAATCATCATTGCCTAGCCCACAAAAATACTTCCCAACACTATTCAAGCCTATACTAATTCACCGTAACGTACTTCGTCCCTTTTTCGGCCTACTTTGTGGCATTCTATATGACCTGTTGTAGTTTTCAATCATTCCGTACATATTTAATTTCCTTTAGGCCACCCTGGATTGTCGTTTGTCTCTTATACTCAAATTCATGAAATTTCTTCATACTTCCCAGGGGGTCACCCATCATGAGATTGCTCTCGCTTCGAGCACGCTTAACTTCGAAACTTGATGGATTCCGATGCCTTAGGGTTGATATAATCGCGTCAACTTTCTTGTACGACCTTTATTACATAATCCGGGGCGGTGAAAGTCTTACATACTCCGGAACATGTTCGTAACACGTCTTTTCTGCAAAATTCTTTGTTTTACCCTCTTCCGTCCTTACTATTCCGAATCGCCCACAACAATTCCCAACAACATCTCACGGATCATACCACCTCATATTAGACCATGTTACGTCGTATAATATCATGTCATGCCAAATCATAGCCGTACAGGGCTTCCGGTTTCTGATAACAGAACAAATACGTCAAAACTTACCTTCGTAACTTTCCATATCCTCGTTCGTCTCCTTCCGCCGTATGTGAGGCTTACGTGGGATACGATTTCCCTATGGGCGGGCTCTATCGCACGATCTTATGACGGAAAGAAGGTCAACAATCCCTAAATGCCCCGTAGTCTCTGTTTATAAATGTGGCCGGCTTCACACTATAAACGGGACCCTACTGGGACACGACTGCTGTGACGGCCCTTAGACCACCTCGCTGCGATGCCACCACTGTCACGCCCCAATTTTCGAGGGACGTGATGGGCACCCGACCCCATACCCGAGCCGAGCGAACCCGCGTACTCCTATCACACGCATTTTTTTTTTTTTTCAAAACTCAATACCGAAAAATTATAAAATACATAATGAGGCTTACAAACTTGACAAAATCGTAATTACACAAAACTCATTACATAACACACATCGACATGTCGGCCTGATGGAGCCGCCGACAGACCGACACATCATACCCACAACACAACGTCGCAAAGTCTCTAATGCCATCCGAAGAAGACACAACGTACATACTCGGACTCGGCGGTGCTCCGAAGGAATTGGAGCTCACCAATCATGCCGGAATATCTTCAACTCATCGTGGGTACACCGCGCGGCATGAAACGCGACCCCGAAGAAGAGCGGGGGTCGGTGCGGTCGCATTTGAAAATGTACCGAGTATGCAAAGCCAGAAAAACTGTAAACAAAATCATAGTCAAACCCTTTGAAGTGTGTATATGACCGGAACCACAACCGGACTCGAAATACGTATTTGCAAAGATTTAACCTTAGTCGTAACCGTAAGTACGAAGTATAGCGCAGTCGTAACGAGAATCGGTACGTAAGACCTACCGGACGGAATTAGGATCGGAAGTACAGAGACACGTCAAATGGGTCCCGGACGTACAGAGGTGTGTCAGACAGATCCATAGTCAGAGTCGGACGTACCGACGTATATCGGACAGATTCGTAAACCGAGCAGACGTACAGAAATATACCGACAAATCCGAATTCGTAATCGGGGATACAGAACGAGCATAATGTCAGACGCGAGATCGGACGTGCGTTACTGCATCGTACGGAACATACGGAATGCGGAGGAGAGACGGCATCAGCGTCGTGCGTACGGACCGTACGGACGTACGGAATATCATACAAATCGGGTTCATATGCAGAACGTAACATGCGGAGTGCAAACGGATCATACCCGTATGTAGATAACGGATCCCGCCTCTTTGAGGGACGCGGTAACAGAGCCAAAGTCATATATCATATATGCATATAATCAGAACGCCGTAGCGTACATATATCGAGCCGGCCCTGGGTGAGTGGCGCGGTAACGTAACCCGGCCCTCTAGTACGGGACGCGGTGAACGTACGCATCAAATGCCATCCCGCCACCACCCACCACCCCATAACATAATATCATAAAACGAGCCCGGCCCGCCTGAGGGACGCGGTGAACAATGCGAGAGGTGCACGATAACGGAACCCGGCCGGGGCGGTGGCGTACATAACAGACGGTGCAGCGTAATGCGCACGATAACATATCAGAACCTGGCCCGGGACGCAGTGAAAGATACATTGAGCCTTGCACGAGCAGAGTAGTGCAGAAACATATGCATACAAATCCAGACTCGACAGACAGATTCACTTACCAATATCTGAGGTTCAAAACAAGTTTCTGATCAGTCTCTACCAAACGTTGGGATTATCACATCAAAACGCCAGGGCGTATCACCTCGGGTGGTCGAAGCATATTATATCAGAGCGGACATTCCGACGCAAATCCGGATCATACACAGACGTCAGGAACATTTAACTTACGGAACATTCGGGAAACAGAAGTGATAAACATACCCAGTTACCGTACAGACGTACATAAGGGAGGTATCGAGGATTGTGGGCCCACTTCGCACAAAATCAAGATAACATACGAAGTTATGAGCGTTCGTACTTACGAACTCTTTTTGGTACAAGACCTTCTCATACTTACTCATTTATCAAACATATTAAAGCTTAGTGATACCAACATGCTTATATATGACCTAAATCAAAATTATAAACAGACTCAGAAATCAGGAGCGGAGTTACCCCAAGTACACATTATATCACAACTTATTAGCTCTAGGACATGCCATAAAAGAAAAGGTAAGCCTCACATACCTGTTTCGCCTCCTATTTGCTATTCTTAATCATCCGAACTCGTCAATCTACATTTCAAAGGATTCATACTACGTTAGTCTCTTCATTCCACATTTGTTCCGAATTCCAAACCAAATTATTTTATATTTTGCTAAAAATCGGGCAGCATCTCCCCTATTTATATGCCTAGCCCGAATTCTCAATCCAATAACCAACAACAACAATGGCAACCCCAACATTAATAACATAATTTCCATGCCAAATTATTCCATAGAACAGCCCACACGCTTCTCAACTTTCATAATTAATTCACTGCGTATACGCTCATTTAATCACGCTCCTTCGTAAATAAGCCAATATTAACACAAATAGAAAGAAATACATACCTTTATCACGTTAATAATATTGCATCTCCACTTTTTCACCTCAATTTTATGCCACACACACACCACCATACGATTCGCAACGAAAACTATACGGTATCGGGCCGAAATTTGAGAATTATACGGTTTAGGCCAAAATTTGATTGTGGAATGGTTGGGGAATTTTCCAGAATTTTTGAAGTGTTTTTGGGTGTGTTTGGTCGAAAATGAGGGGGTTTACCCCTTTTTATAACGTTCTGGGTTCTGTCCAGAACCATCCAGAAAACCTTCAGCGCGATCGCGCCTGCTTTGGGCGCGTTCGCGCTGGTCCAGTTTTTCTGACTGGACCTTCGTTCAGTAAAATGGTCATAACTTTTGATCCCGATATCGTATGAGGACCCATGACCTATGGTTGGAAAGCTAATTCAATTATCTACAACTTCTATTTCTTGATACTTTTTCAAATTCCAAACTCATAATACCGTTTTTGCCCCTCAAATTCAGATCACCCGAAAACATTTTCTTAAATCGTTCTTTTGGAGGGCTTACACTCAATTTCGGTTTATGGGTCCTTCTTAGGACTTGCTCGGCTTTTCGTATACTATTCATATGTCTCTTCATACTTCCTTTATGAAAATCCGACGTGTGGGCCCCGCTTGTCATGCAACAACGGACATTTCCCATAAAGTGTTTTATGGACCAATTCACTTCATATGACCTCCAAATGTCATATACATGATATTATTGTATTCTTACCATATAAAATCGATCCCAAACTTGATTTCCAAAATTTTGTTCAGCGCCCGCGCCGCGGGTGGCGCATTCGCGCCGCATTGGCTCTCCTCACGGCCTTCGCGCGTTCGCGCCACTTCCGCGCGTTCGCGCGGACCAATTCTGCAGTCTCTTTAGGCCAACTTGCAATGTCCATATCTCCTTTCATGACTTTCTCTAGAATTAATGCGAAATTACCTTCTTGCCCCTAGCCTTTTCACAAAATTACCATAATACCATTTTGCCAATTTCCCTTTTTGCCCTTGGTCTTTATCAATATTTCCACACTAATAATATTTTCCAACGACTTACACATTACAACGGAACAGAAAAATGACCTTGCCCTGAACTTTCCGCCATTGTCTCGAAATATCCGAAAGTGCAAAATGCGAGGTGTAACACCCTTGTATCTTCTACTTCCTCGAATCTTCAAAACAACTCCCAAAACCACAATTAAACATCAACAATTCCATAATCAAAAAATTACATTCAAACTACACTCAATTCAATCACAAAACTTCCTTTTCTAATCAATCCGTAACAATAACTTGAACACAACTCTTATACACTTGTATACCACACTTTCTCAACATCATTATGATCCCTCATAAAAAGTTCATGCTCAAAACATGCTAATGATTATATCTCAAGTTATATTATTACTCAAACTATCATCAAATGCATATTTGAACTTTTCTTCCAATTTCATTTCCTCAAATCTTAACATAATTGCCAAATAAGCCCATATATACATGACTAAGATGAAATCTTAACATAATTTCCAAATAAGCCCATATACTTTTCTTACCTCAACATTCAAGAACACTTCAATTCCAAAGTCACTTCACCTTGAAATTACCCTTCCAAGCTTTTATAAGAAGAAGAATCAAGTTTAAATCTCACTTTGTAATCCTAAGTGCGTTGATCTTCACTTTAATCCTTTATTTAGGCTTGGAGAAATGTTGGAATATGTTTAGAGACATTTCTAGAGCTCTCATCAACTTGGGGTTCTGTTTAAAATGAATAAAATGAAGAAGGGTCGTCATACTTAAATTCTGGAAAATTCCACCGACATTGTATTATACAGTCTGTATAACTTATACGGCCAACTTGCTAGCCATATAACGTTATATGGTCCGTATAATTTGGCCGTATAATGCCACCCAAATTTTCTGCTTCTCTGTTAAATTTTAATATCCTTAAATACAGTCCATATCTTGAAGTATGGACCATATCTCACTTACACGACCCATATACTATATTTTCCAAAAACAACTTTTGACGAACCTTCCCGCTTCGTTTCACTTATTCTTCAATCCTTCCGCAACTTACCAAACATGTATTTAAACACCTATAATCACAAATTAAGCATGTCCAACCTCATATTTCCTTGAAACAAGTCCGGTGTCCAAAATTAAGACACCAACGTCTTACGAATCTCAATGCACGAAACTACAAGGTATAACACTCGCCTAAACCCGACTTGGAGCTATATAAATAGCCCTCCAACTTCATTTGTCACCTATTTTCACACATCCTTAAACACTAGAACTACCTATAAACATATCTCCTACATTCCTTATCCTTAAGATAAGAAATTGTGAAGAAGCTTTGTGATCAACTCGTAGCAACTTCGTATCATTGCTCTAGTGTCGTAACTGTTGATTGGATTGTGGAAGAGGACGACGAAATCTGGAGTTTTGATTTACCAAGGAGCCACGCAAGCTTAGGAAGGTAAGATCCTATCTTCATTATCATGGGTTTTGTTGATTCGAAATCGTATTTGTTAAATTTTAGCGTATTTGGTTAAATTGAGGAAAAGTGGAATATAGTCTATATGGTTATTGCTACTTGGATAAGTTTGGTGTTGAATTAAACTAAATGGGTTGTTGGTATTGTTGTTGGTGTTGGTTTTGTTGTCATGATTATCATGGAAACGAAGTATAAGCAGGGGAAATCTTTGCCCGAATTTCCGTAACTTCAGATAATTGGGAAAAGTAGCACCAAAATATTTGCAAGCAAGTTGAGGAGAAGCAACCCAGGATTTTCATGTCCTCGTATAGGTGCGGAGGAAAGGATAAGCTCGGGATAGAATATCCCTTCAGGCAGCAAGTTAGAGAATAAGGTATGTAAGGTATTGCTATCTCCACTTTCCTTGGCAAGAATCCAGGAAATCTATTAGCGTGCATAGCACAATAATCCACTCTATTTGTTCCAATATG
Source organism: Lycium ferocissimum (assembly GCF_029784015.1). Taxonomy (NCBI): domain Eukaryota; kingdom Viridiplantae; phylum Streptophyta; class Magnoliopsida; order Solanales; family Solanaceae; genus Lycium; species Lycium ferocissimum. The sequence continues at coordinate 27,123 of NW_026725607.1, forward strand.
ATATAAGCGTTCCTTGTTAAGATATTGATTGATTCCTAGTCATCGTGATATTTTTTATAATTGATTCTTATGACGTTATTATGATTACTTTTATTGAGTCTTTTCTGAGCTTCCATATGAGTTCCATAATACATTTTGTGGTTACGACCTTAGGTCCGGGTATGGCACGTAGATGTGCAACCACTGATCAGTTGGGTATTAACACCGAGTCCCGTAAGGGTTGGGTACGTTTCACACCGAGTCCTATTAGGGCCGGGTACATTATGATATAATGATGTTTTCCCAGATGCAGGGAGGATGATGATATACACACTGAGTCCTGAAAGGTCGGGTATATTTCACACCGAGTTCCGAAAGGGTCGGGTATGTTTCACACCGAGTCCCACTAGGGTCGGGTACGTTATATGTATTATATATGTATGTATATGTTGCATATGAAAAATGATTTTCTCATGCATGGCATATTGTATGGTTTCAGATGTCACAGGTTATCAGTTATCACTATTCTCTCATATTTACATTTATATTTTACTGATGTCATTACTTCCCTGCCTTAGATACTTAGTACTTTTATCCATACTGACTGTCCCACTTCCTGGGGCACTGCATTCGTGTTGCAGGTCCTGATAGGTAGAGCAGAAGTACCCTTTCTGTAGGATCACCAGTTTCAGCGGGTCGTCAGCGTGTACCATTATACCAGGCTAGCTAGTTAGGTATTTATTGATTTTGCAGGTTATGTAAATGTTGGTGTACGAGGTTATGTAAATGACAGGTGTGCGAGGTTATGTAAATGACAGGTGTACTCCGAGAGGCTTATAGATAGTGTTGTGGGTGTCAGAGTCATGCATATTTTCATTATTATTATGATACACATGTTATAGCCTAGGAGGCTATATGCTATTTTATAATGTTCATGTTGCGGCCTTGTCGGCTAGCTTATGTATACAGTCGTTCACAAAGAAGTTATGTTATCCTTGTGTTGGACCTTCCTGTGTAACGGTGCTCTTATATGTACATGCTAATGATTACAATTAGGATTGTTGTATTAAGGTGATATTATGTCACGTGAGGTGGTACTCGGCTGTTAGGGTCAGGTGCCTGTCATGCCCCTCGTCGCGGTGTGACAATATCCCTCATCCCTTCAATTCATACTCCCATGATTTTGCTAGTACTGCTTCAGTTAGCACAAAGTCTGTAATATTCTTTGTAGGGCTGCATAATCGTCATCAAGATAAAGTATATTTGTATATAGTTCCATTACTTGACTTCATACACACAAGGACCTGGGGGAGTAAGAAGATGAGTCCACTTTTGAAATTCCACCATCTCCCGCAGTACTTTCATCCCAGTCTTCTGTTCCAGGTTTATATCAATCATTATCCCAAAGAGGATCTTCTGCGTTTGAAGATGTTCCTTTCTCAGTTCAGTTTTATGTCTCTCAATGCCACTTGTTCTCCATTTCTTTTGCGAGGCAGATTGAGTATCACCTTCTTCTTCTCTTATCTCCTCATCTCCTCCTATCATTCCCTTGATTTCCTTCTTGTTTTCCTTCATACCCCAGAGATCTGATTGTGCACTGAGCGAAGTATGATATTAGCATGGGAGTCAACATTTTCTCCTGAGTTTTCTTTTGAGGTACCAGGTTCCTCCGCACAAATGGGACACCAAGTTTTCTTCTCAGGGTGAGAGACGAGTACGACATCGGTAGCATTTTTTTTTGTTAAGTTTTCGACTTGTTGTCTTTCAGAGTTGTCGATGTTACCTCTTCCCATTTCAACCTCTCCACTTGTTTCGTCTGATTCTTTTGAAGAGGAGTCTGACAAACTTTCCTTATGATTCAAGCGTCTTCTTAGTTCGAAGACACCAGATAGTGATGTAGATATACTTTGGTTAGAGGAGATTGAGTGCTCTGAGGATGACGATGGGGAGTTCATTTTGATTTTCCTTAAATGAGGGTTTTGAGATATTTGTATTGGATAAGAGGGATGAGATGGAGTTGGTTCAGACGGTCCTGTATAGGACAGAAGAGAGAATGAGAGGTTCGACGATCTAATAATTTTGGAAAATGAGGGGAGAGAAGCACAGGAGAGATGCATTTAAGGTGTTTGAGATGACATTTTAGGACAGGTGTGAGAGACGAGACAAATTGGGTCAGAAGTGGGGCATTGATTGGAAGACTTAAGGCTTGAAATTTGAATTAGAAGATGCTTGATCGACTTGGCACTTAAATAGTTAAGAACATATGAAGGTACTGAAAGAACTACTAACCTGGGTCACAGAGAGACCGGGTCTCTGAATAGTTTTGACCGTGCTAAGCACCAGTTCTATACTTCTTTCACAAGCTGTCCTGCACCTCTCATGTGTGCATACCCCTTATTCTGTCAAATCCACTTTCTTCTTCTCTCTCCTCATCCTGCACATGATGTCAGTGTTTGGCTTTGGGAAACCAAACCAGCTTGGGTTCCTTATAGTCATAAAAGGGATGGATCAAGCTCCTTTTTGCCCAAATAGGAAGCACTTACCCTTTCTTCTTTTGAGCACCAGTTCCTTTGTGCCAGAACTTGCTTTCCTTCAGATGAAGTCTCTATTTCTCTGAAAGGATTCAATTCCTGATTTTCAAGATTCCTTGTAGTGACCTGCTTGCCTGCAATGAGTGCAAAGCCAATTCTCAGTGGTAGAGACATACGTGTTGTGCGGATTGTCATGTGTCTTCTTGTAACCAATCCCTTCCCTACCGCTTTCTTTACTCTTGTACATGGAGGTAATTATGTTACAGGACCAGGTCCACATGAGCGTTTTATTAAGATCAAGGTTAATTCTGTTCAATTCATCCTTCAATTTCTTGCTTCTCTCGACTTCAATAGTGAGACTTAGTTTTGCCTTTTTGATCTCATTTTCAAGCTCCAAGTAAATTTTACTAGCTTCACCCTTCCTGTTACACCTCAGAAAATTCCCCGTTAGCGTACAGTGAATAGAATCACGAATGACCTGACATATACGAAGTACGGACAAGAAAGAAATAGTATGTGATGACTATAATTAAGATTTCCGAAGGCATTCGGATTGAAGAGAGAAAGTTGTTAAGGAAGGCGAGCTACAAGTTGAATGTATCGGACGTGAATTACGAGTATAGAGTTAATGGCGTATAAATGATGCCCCAAGGAAGAGTTATAACGTCCCTTAGAATGGTATTGGGGTAAGGAACAAGTGTTAAGAAGGTTCCATAAGGATCGGAGATCAAACGAGTCGACGAAACAACTTTCGGAAAACTGGGCAAACATACGGCCAGACATACTGGCCGTATAATATCTACGGACCGTATGTCCAGCCGTAGATCCAGCCCAGCAAGTCATGATTCACTGGACCAGATATACGTTCCAACATACGGTCACTAGATTTTAGACGGACGGTATGTTGGTCCGTATATTTCCATCGGGGCTGAACTTAATTTTATATAAGGGACCTTTCCTTTTCATTTCATTCATTTCACACTTCACCCCCACAACATAAGAAACCTCTAGAGAGTTCCAAACATCTCATCCATGAGAAATCACTAGAAATCAAGGATCAACAACAAGAAATCAAGAGAATCAAGTGAAGGAAACCCATTAAAAGTCATCCAAACCAAGAAAACCCAAGAGAGATGAAATAGGGTTTTGGTGGAAAAGGTGTAATATCATCCAAAGATTGTTCCTCTATTATTTAAGGTAAGTTTCATGACCTTTACATGCTATTTGAAGTATTACTAAGTTAAGACTCATGGATTGTAGAAGTGTATAACAAATGGGTCATCGAATGGATGAATAATGTCACTTTGAAATGGTGGTTGGATTGAATCATGAAAATGAATATGTTGATGATATAAATACGTTATAAATGACCTATAGAACATGAAATAAGTATCGGATATGAAAGAATACGATGAGGGACTTTTAGTCATAATTATGGAAAATTGAAGTGAAATTATGAGATGCGAATCATATGAATGAATGACAATTGTTGTTAGTGATATCATGATGATTAGTATGAATGTTGGGAGTTGATATGGAATATGGCGGAAAGTAGTATAAACAAAGGAAATGCTGCCCAAATTTCTATAGCTTTAGTAAGTATGTTTTCACGATGATATAGCTAATGTCGATACGAATTCCATTGAAGGTAAACGAGTGCATTAAAGGAGAACGAGCAAGCGATAGAATAGCTAAACGACAAAGGTATGTGAGGTTAGCCCTTTCTTTCTAAGGCATAAGTCCTATGGCATGAGTTCCTTTCTTTACTAAGAATGTTCTATTTCCAAGAAAGCTATGAGTTCTTGTTCATGAAAGATCATACGAGATAAGAGATATGCTACGATGATGATAGCGATAATGATAAGCTTAAGACTAGAGATGCTATAGCCTATGAAATGATGTTCCAGTTAAGCAAATGAAGCCATCCATAGCCCATTGATGTTGATCATTGTACACACTCACCTTATGTTTGTTCCTTCAAGGTGAGGCAGAATACTTATGAATGCTCATAATGACATCGGGGGTCCACGACCTTACGTCACCCCGATAAAGTATGATTACCTATGAGTCTCTATGCATGTATTGCTATAAGTATGTTATGATATGTATATTATGATAAGCAAGTATGATAAATGTATGGTGATGAGCATATGATGATAGTACACCGCGCCTATATGGCCGGGCAGCCACCGCCAAGGCGGGCAGCTATACACCATGGCCAAATGGCATGGGCAGACACCACTAGTGGGCAGCTTGAAATGATACCCCGGACGCGGGAGGCGGACGGAGCTAATGCTATTGCTAATATTATTGATTATCACACCGCACCTATATGGTCGGGCAGCTTATACACTTATGCATATATGATATGATGATGAGTATGAAAGTAAGCTAGCATGTATTACTTCCTTTATGATTCAGTCAGTTACAGATTGCTCCTTATTGATGCCTCTTTATTCTATTGACATCATATTATTGCTTATGCCTTACATACTCAGTACAATATTCGTACTGACATCCTTTTCTTCGGACGTTGTGTTCATGTCCACAGGTAGACAGGGAGGTGATCCAGACTCATAGGAGCTAGCAGCTGATTAGAGAGCACTCCATTTTCCGGAGGTGCCACAGATTATTCTTTTGGTACATATATATATATATACGGTCATGATTGGGCACGACGGGGTCCTGTCCCGTCCATATGTCTGATACTCTAGTAGAGGCTCGTAGATACGCAGTATGGGTAGTATGGTCCCATAGTTGTATGTGTATGCATGTATATATATTATTTTTGTCATGACCCCACCAGAGGCCGTGACGGGTGCCCGATAGTATCCTACCGGTACATCTTATCATGTATTCTATTCGTGCTACTGAGTGGGCCATATGAACGACACAATCATATCTTACTCAACATAATCATCAATAGCATACTCGTGAACGAGTATCAGTGGATTTTACCAAAAGATTATACATCCATAAAGGCGAGCAGGACTACAAACATTTTTCGTACACGTACGTCTACGAGCCTCTAAATAAGATACATATATTCACAAGTCGGGCCGGATTCCACCGTGCCCAAATATGTACACAAAAGTAGTACCGTAAACCGGAGACTCGGAACAGGCGGAGCGCTTCCAATATCTTCTTTGGTGGGGCCCCTAGTGATCGGATGTGTCTACTCACTTACCCGCGGGCATGAACGCAGCGTCCACAAGAAGGGACGTCAGTACGAGTAATGTACTGAGTATGTAAGGCATGAGTAACAACATATGGAAGGATACAAAGCATGAATAGTAACAAACGAAAATATAGAACATATCATATCATGGGCTCAAGAGCAACCTGTACATCTGAGTGCCTTTTAGGCGGGTACCATGCATGCTTAGTGCTGCGGAACGTGCAGCCCGATCCATATAATATATCGCTGTGGAGCGTGTAGCCCGATCCATATAATATATCGCTGCGGAACGTACAGCCCGATCCATATAATATATTGCTGCGGAACGTGCAGCGCGATCCATAACCACATATCCCGCGTCCGGACATCCCGCGTCCGGGACGGTATCATGTCATATCATACCAACTGATCAGGTGGTTACGCGTATATAACTGTCACGATCCAACCCCGTAGGCCGCGGCTCGTGCCCGAATTGGGCACTCGTACGTACCTAGTATCCCAAATCAGAAATAGCGTACGAATAACTTATACCATGTACAAATAACATATATTTACAAAAAAGTGGAACGTCGCCCCGAAGTCACAAATATACAAATATACATATCGTCATAACTTCCGAAAATAGTATCACATATAAGCCGATAAGGCCGTCATAGCATAGGGGGACATCCAAATCACAAATCACAGACACGGATCGAATAGTGAGTACCCATAACCCACACGTATATGTCTACGGACCTCTAGAGTCATAACAAAATCATATGACGGGACAGGGCCTCGCCGTACCCGTGAACAAACATATATACAAATATGCAATAACCGAATCTGAATCAAGTGTAGGCTCCAGAACAAGGGAGCGCTCCAAGTCAGCTGAATAGGAATCCTAAGCTAGTGGATCATCCAGATAAGTATACGTACCGCGCGCATGAAAGCACCCCGAAGAAAGGGGGTCAGTACGGAATATGTACTGAGTATGCAAAGCATGAAATATAGTAAACAAGATCACAGTCAAATCAGAAGTACGGAAAGTAAATGCAATATTCAAAATATCAAAATGCTTACTCATAAAAATACAAATCATGCATAGGGCTCTTAGAACGGTGGTCGCCCCTTTGTCGTTGCGCCACGCCACAGCATCACACCGAAGGTTTCATATCTCCGTAACCCGACATCTCCCCATAACACATCATAGCCTACCGTAACGCCATAACACGGCATAACACCAATATAAACAAACCCGGCCCTCTAGCGAGGAGCTCGGTGAACCGTAAATACAAAGCATCACACCGGAAAATAACATAGTGCGCACGATACATAACCGGCCGGGACTCGGTGAAGGATGTAACAACCATATGCACGAGTAGAGTCGTGAGCAACTATATGCGGTTTAAAACACTTTCAAAGACTCAATAAAATATCAAAACGAGTCATCATTTAAGAATCAAAATGATAGTCAAATCAAATTTCTTTCGTACGTCGTTCGAGAACATATCAAATCGAACTTTAGGACTCGTAGACACGTATCAAACCATAGGAAATAGCTTATGAAAATTATGGGCATAATCGTCATTATAAAGTCGTTAGAGAAGTAAGTAGTCAACGTCCGAAGTTTAACACAACAATTATACTCAATCCTTTCGAAAGTCATTAGTACTACACAAAGGAGAGTCTCGGGGCTCACGGACGAGTATCGAACCAATCCGGGTCCATTTATGAATGTTGGAGACCTTATCCATGATAGAATCTCCCGCGAACGTTTCGAAGCGATCCGAGCTCGTCTTTGAAAGTTACGATCGTTCGTAGTTACCGTTTTGAAATAAAAGTCTTTATGAAATATTTGAAATCAACTCATATCAAAACATAAGGATCATGATTCGACTATATTAAGAGAGCCAACATTAAGAGATGAACAAGAATCGCACCCAAGCTCGGATCTTGAGAATGGAGTCACCCGAGCTCGTATCACAATCTACTTACGACTAAGACATGCCACAAGAAAGAGAGGGTAAGCTTCACATACCGTTCAATCTCCATTGACTACGCTCGTACGTCCTAAGCTCGTAAGTCTACATTTAAGAGGATTTACACTTAATGTTAGCCTTTTCATCGCACACTTGTACTAGGTTTCAAATTATACTATTCTGTATTCTGCCGAAAATCGGGCAGCATCTCCCCTGTTTATCTGCCTAGCCCGAATTCTCAATTCAACAACCAACAGCAATCACAACAATGCCAACATTAAACATCATATTTCGAACTTTAAAATACTTCATGAACACCCCATATGGTGTTTGTCCCATAATTCCATCACGAGAACCATTTTATAACAATTTTACAGATCCTTTTTCGTAAATAAATCAATATTAACACAAATAGAAAGAGATTCATACCTTTCCCGCGATAATAAGGCTATATATTCACTCCTTCACCTTAAACTTAAGCCACAACGTATTAATACACAATTTTGTAGTTGCAACTACACGCTGTCTGGACCGGAATTTGGGAATTATACTTGGTTTTGGGCTAAAAGTTGGTGGTGGAAGGTTGGGGAAATTTTCTGGAGTTTTTGGGAGTGTTTGGGGTGATTTGGGACGAAAATAGGGGCCTCTCCCTTTTATAGAACGGTCCAGGTTCTGCCTGGACCGACCTATTTTTCCTTCAGCGCGTTCGCGCCTCCTTTGGGCGCGTTCGCGCTGTGCTTAATTTTTCTGACTGTACCTTCGTTCAGTAAAAGGGTCATAACTCTTGATCCCTATATCTTGTGAGGGACCACGACCTATGGTCGGAAAGCTATTTCAATTATCTACAACTTTAATTCTTTGTGTGTTTCCAAATTCCAAACTTATAATACCGTTTTTGCCCTCAATTCAGATCATCTCGAAAATGTTTCCTTAAATCGCTCTTTTGGAAGGCTTATGCCCATATTTGGCTTATGGGTCCTTCTTAGGACTTGCTCAACCTTTCATGTACTACTCATATGTCTCTTCATATGTCCTTTATAAAACTCCGACGTGTGGGCCCCACTTAGCGTGCAGCAACGAGGGTTTCTCATTAAGTGCCATATGAACCAATTCATCCCATATGGTCTCCAAATGTCATATATGTTATTATTACATTCTTATAATATGACCTTCATCTTGAACCCGAGTCCTTTAATTTTGTTCAGCGCGTTCGCGCCCCTTAGTGGCGCGTTCGCGCTGTATTGGCCGTTGGCCTTCTGCGCGTTCGCGCCACTCTCTGCGCGCATTCGCGTAGACCATTTCTTGTCCCCCGCCAGCCCGACTTGTAACGTCCATATCTCCTTACCTCGATGTCCGATTGAGGAGCGATTTGTTGCGTTGGGAACTAGACTTCCCGAACTTCAGTTTTGACCCCAAATTTTCTTTAATATTCCATACCAATAAAATCATAAGCAATTTATGCCTTAAAACAAAATCGGATGTCAAAAGTCTCAATCTCGTATCCCGGAATAGCCATGTCCTTAACTTTTCATGGTTAGCTTGGAATGTCCCGACGTACAAAATACGGGATATAACATCCTTCCCCCTTTAGAACATTCGTCCTCGAATGTTAAACTAATCTTATAGGGTCTTATAAGCATTTCGGGGAGTCTCTTTCATAGCCGAGTCACATACGAGTTCATTATTCAATCAACACAACCCATTTGGGAAATTAGATCACACTGAGTCATAGGAAACAAGTAGGAATACGTATTCTTCATCTCTTTCCTGATATTGTTCCGTCACAATACCTTAACGGAAACCACATCTTTAATCTCGCGACTTTCTTACCCCCGATCTAGTATGGCTATAAGTACGTTTTCGCGTAGAATGACTTTTAAGTGCTGGGTACTATCCCTGGAACATACTGCGGAGGGATCGCCTATACCTTTACGAAGCAATCGACAAGTAGAAGCCCCCGGACGCACACCTCCAACTCGGGTAGTAGATATAATCTGGCGGCTTTGCCTACCTTATGGGCGATCTGGTAAGGCCCAACATACCTCGGGCTCGGGCTGAGCTTCCTTTTCGGTCGAACTTCATTACACCCTTCATGGGTGACACTTCCAAAGATACCCAATCATCGACCTGGAATTCTAGGTGTCGACGTCGAGCATCTGTATATGACTTTTGTTGCCTCCGAGCTGCTAATAATCGCTCCCGAATGAGTTTCACTTTGCCAGCTACTTGCTGAATCATATCTGGCCCCAATTAATTTAGTTTTACCAATATTGGACCAGCCAATCGGTGTTCTGCACCTTCTGCCATACCGAGCCTCATACGGCTATCTGGCTGCGAGAATAGTAGCTCTGATTATCGGCAACTCCCATAAGTGACGATTATTCTAGCTACCTTTGAAATCAATAACGTAGCCCGCAACATGTTCCTTAGCGTTTGAATAGTACGCTCGGCCGTTACGTTAGTGCAGGGGGGACACGCCGTGCTAGGACTCACTTGTGATTAATGGTCAGCATCATTAGTCCTTACATCTTTGTCACCATTTACTTCTACATTCCGGTGCTCTTTGACATGACTTTGTCGCTAGTGCGTACAATGGTTACGTCCTTCAAACTATTTCTCCCGATTCCTTCTCCTGACTACTTTCTCCCGATCTAAAGTAGGTATCGGCGTAATAGTTCGCACCTTTCACTATCCTTTACCGTACCGCCACACTTATGGCAACTCGTAATTCGAGCTCAAACTAAATCTTTGGGCTCTCGTTGCAACCTTTCCTTTAGCTTTTTGCTACGCGCTTTTCTAACCTTTGTCCCTTAAATCTCACCCTACAACCCGAAAGCATAGGGCTACGAAAATCCTTACTTCTCTCCGATTCTCTCATAGCACACTCTTGTTTTTGCGATTATTTCAAACTCTAGCTCCAGGCCGATTAATTCCCCTTTCCGGAGCATATTTCAAGTTCAATATGTTCTCCACCGTCCTCGGCGCTTATCTTTCGAGAGTTGGGAACTTCTTAACACCGTTGCACGGCCTAATCTTCTTTCCTTTCTTCTCGGTTTCGTTGTGGTCATTATTCTTTCGCTTTTTCCGACATTTTGGTCACCTTATCTATCGTCTACTTATTTTTTTTCTTTCCCAAACATCATTATCTTGGAACTTTCCAAGCTCAATCCGTAGTGAAAACAGCATCGGCTTGCCTTATAAACGTTATGCCATTTTATTTTCTTTCACTTGAACTTCATTACTCGTCTGATTAACGCCTTTCAATATGCCTCAACATCGATTGTTGGGACTTAACATAGCCATATAAGGGATATCATGTACATACGTATACATAATCATTACCATCTTCTTCACAAAATTTTTCCAACACCATTCGAGCTTACCCGTTTTAAAGCCATAATGCACCTTCCTCCGTTTTCAACGATTCGGCTCGCCTCGTTCTACACGACCTCTAATTGTTACTTAGATTAACCTAGCTTCTCGTTTGCTTCTTACGATCGAATTGGTAAGACTTTCAGGAAACTTCCCAGGGGGTTCACCCATCCTAAAATTGCTCTCACTCCAGCACGCTTAACTTTGGGATTCTAGTAAAATTCGATGCTCTAACATCAATATGACTGCGTCGACCTTGCAACATGACCTTCAGCACATAATCTGGAGTAAGTTGAAGTCTGGACAGGGTTCAAAACGCCCTCATAACACATCCCCCACCGATTTAAAAAGGTCTCTTACTTCAATCAATGATTTCCTGATACTTGTAGTCATTCCAAATTCTCAGTTATGTGGCATTTATATTCTAATAATAAGTGTCTGAAATTCTCTTAGAATAGTATTTTTATCCCAACCTGTACCATCTGCTTCTCTGGATAAAATTATATTGCATTATTTGTTCCTCATGCCTACAGTCTTTGTCGCTTAAGGATCTCATCATTTTCCAGGGTGGAATCGTATGCACGCAGTACCCCTTTGTGCTTTATGTCTATTTTTACCCAAACTATGTATCCAACACAGGCTTCCAACTTACCCAGAACACCAAATCCGTCTCGACAAGGATTTTATCATATCCTCCTGACGTCGTACTACAACTTTAAATTCATAATCATATAATCTCCTTGCGTTCCATATTCGTACTCCTTTAATATCCCAACTGTATTCCTTCAGTCCTTGTCTATCTTTTTCCTTTTAGCGCGCGAGGAATTTTACAATACCGCCATATCTTCCGGAAAATACTACACCTACATAACCCCTTTCTCGCCTTCAAAACATATTCTGTTCCTCCCTATTTGTTATTATCATACCAATCATTCCCTAACACTCATTCTACTTCGCTATTCGCCTTTCTATGATTTGGCCTTCACAGTTCCGTGCTGTTATTACCCGTGTTCATGGCTACCCATGTCGCCATCTATTATCACCGTTATCTTACTTACCTTTCTTTTCATCTCCTCCTCTCTCTTCCTCCCTGTTTTTTTTGTGCTCGCTATCGTTTCCGTTATCTCGTAACTTCTATTCTATACTTTCCCTGTAGAAGAACTTCATAAATTCCTCTTCCTCTCCTTTTTTTTTTCCACTAACTCACCTTCATACTTGAGTCACACAAATCACGTCATATCTATTAGTCACTTCCTTGCTAAGCCTTGCTCATTTTCATAACATTCCTTACTATATTCACATAATATCTTGTTCGTAATCAGCCTTATAGTGTCGCATTTCTTAACTTTTTGCCCTTTCCGGTCAATCTTATCTTTAATATCTCACAAGCTGTCTTGTCGGTACATTCATATCCGTCACAATCTCTTTTTGTTTTTCTATATTCCGGTCTCAATCATACTATTATTTCTTCTAATTATAAACTCGTCATAATTTATCCATGCTTATCAATTCAGTTGGTACCTTAATATGACACTCTATTATAATTTGCCAACTTCTTCTAAATCATCTCTTACCATCGCGAGCCTTTTCCAAATTCCTTTACCATATAAATATCAACCTCCTAATTACTATCGCCGCAAACTCGCAGTTAACTTATTTTTCCAAGGTTATCCATACTTGCAACTTAGTCAAATTCTATCCTTACTATTGACACAACCTTTCAAAACATACCGCAACCCTATATCTCATTTTCCTTTATTTTTCGAAAAAAATTTCGGCGAGTTTCCTCTGTAACTGTTACTATCTCAAAACCTGTACACAAGAAATACCAACAATGCCTCACTGTGGCCAACACGTATATATACATATTATGTCATATCACACCACATGGCCTCCCAAGTATCAATACAAAGATGAAAACGAGGGACATACCCATGTGTCCAATTCGAACCGCACCACTACACTTCCTTATTTACTTTTTTTTTTTTTTTTCCTGAAAATTTTGGACTTCACATCTCAATCATACGTTAATGCCTTAGCCGACACATGTCTTCCGTACCTTTGCTTACCTACGTGCTTTGTATCTTCCAATGTCGTCAATCGCTTCCTTTAAACCTCACATAAATTAAATCCATGTGGCCATGGCCCACTACTAAGTGGCCGGCCACCTTGCCCCTATTTTTTGTATTTTTTTGTTGTTGTAGAATTTTCAACTTTCCAAAATTAGCACACTTACTAAAAATGGAAATTGCCTCCAAGTGCTTCCTTAACATTTTCATGACATTAAGATCATACACATCTTAAGTCTTTAGGACACACAAAAGTCTCTCAGATAGTCTTGTCCCTAACTTCTTATAATTCACTCAAGTTGTCCCGTTGTTTAAAATACGGGATATAACAGCACCCAAACGCACCTATCAAACGGAGTTACACACGGATGGCCTATATATACAAACATCAAACGTACGTCTCAGATCATATCAAACACATCCAGGTATATCACAGAGGCCGACAAGGTCGTGTTTCAAATTTATATAATTTTCAGAAAAAAATTTGGAAGTTTCCTTTGTTTTACGGACTATCCAAAATAACCCTACACGCAGAAAATACCAACAAGGGCCAAACAGGGCCAACAAAATAACATATATACATATGCGGGCCGACAAGGCCGCCATGGCGGGTAGAACCGCCCAACCCACAAGTCATACAAGTCTAATCGAACGGACTGGGCACAACCCACACACATATATCCACAGACCTCTAAACAGAATGACAGAATCATATGACGGGACAGGGCCCCGCCGTACCCCTGAACAACTATGTACAATGCAGCGAACGAATATATACTAAAAGTAGGCTCCGGAATAAGGGGAGCTCTCCAACAGCAGAAGAGGGTGTCCTAAACAGATGGATCACCGGATAAGTATACGCACTCAACGCGGCATGAAACGCACCCCCGAAGAAAGGGGGTCACATTTAAATATGTCTGCGAGTATGTAAAGCGTAAAAATAAAGATACAAATCCGAGTCGAAATCGAAATAAAGGTACAAAGTAAATGCATTTCCAAAATATCAAAATGTTACTTCAAAATATAAATCATGCATAGGGCACGGGAATATGGTCGCCCGCTTTGTCGATGGCGCCATAACACAAGATAACACCAGAAAGTTTCAAATCTCCGTTTCCCCCGTCACATATCATACTACCGCATATCACCATACACACGATAACACCAATATATAGTGGAACTCGGCCCTCGAGCGAGGTGCTCGGTGAACCATAAACACAAGATAACACCGAGTATATCATAATACGCACGATACATAACCGGCCGGGACTCGGCGAAAGATATAACAAAATGCACGAGCGGAGTCGTGAGGAATGCATAAAATCATTGTCATAAATCCAAAAGATAAATAAAATAGTCGTATTTGAAATCGGAATAATAATCGCAACATTTTCTTTCAAAAGTTGTCTAAATTACATAAAAGGGCATTGCGGGACCCACAGACGGGTGTAGACCCGAACTGGGCCCGCCTATGAAAAACATACTCATTCTATATCATACAAGCTTCTACGAAAATTTCAAAGCAATCCGAGCTTTTCTGTGAAAGTTATGGGTGTTCGTAGTTTTTGAATCGTTAAAGAATAAACTCTAAAAAAAATCAGTTTCATGGAACTTTTGCAACTTATAAGTTTCAAGGTCATAAGGATCAATGTTTTGTCATATCAACACAAGAATACGAAGGAACAAAAGCGAATCATAGACATGCTCGGATTGCGAGAATAGAGTTTCCTCGAGGCTTGAATCATAGCCTATTTTAACTAAGGCATGCCAAGGAAAGAAGGTTACTTTACATACCTCAAACGCTCTCCAATATGATCCCAACTCAAGCTGAATCCAACCTACGATTCGGGCTGCCCACGATCTATAAACAAGCCATAAAATGCCAAACATTAGCTAAAGACTTTTTGGGCATTAAATTCCAATTTCGCCCTTAATTCTAAAATTGGGCAGCATTTCCCCGTAAATAGGCTACCCCGAGAATTTAACTCGGCCAAATCAATCAACAACAACATCAATAACCGACCTAGCAACATCAACAACCAATCCGAAAGGTAATTCAACATTAATAACTCTCTTTTCCATCATTCAACAACATTCATAAATTCAATTCGACGACTTACCTTCAAGCCAACATCGACGCTTATACATTCACATACTAACCCGAACCCATACCAACAATATTTAAAGACATTCTAAGCAATTCATACAACATTTCCAACAACCCAAATTTTTCTCCAATTCAGCCGAATTCAACCCCCAACCCGAGACACCCCTATATCATGTTCCTCATTTCCAAACCATGATTTGTATCCACAATTCACATTCTAACAAAGCTATTCTCATCAATATATAAATTACATCAATTGTACAATGATCTCCAATTCAGTCCGCATCAATCACAATATCAATTTGAGTCAATCAACATTCATTTCCACATAGAATTCATAACGACGACGACTAAAACATTAAGCGATACTCATTCGTTCCTTGTCATATAATGTGACCCATTTTCGGCTAGCATACCAACATACACATATGGATAATTCTCATTCATTTCTTCCCTTTACAATGATCATAACATACTAACTAAACTTAATTCATGGCTTCAATACAACACAACACACACACACACTACATGGCTAAAACACCACACACACAACTCATTTCCAACATGCCATATTTCATGATATCCATCCATTTAACATACTACAATACACATACAACCTTTATAATACATAACACATAATGAATTCTTACCTTTTCTCTTCAATTTCCCAATAGCCTAGGGTTTCCAAGGATGAAAAATAAAGGGTTGATCGCTCCAACGACACCTCCACGCTACTTAGGGACCTCAATATAGAAGGTTTGCATCATCAAAATAATTTTAGAAGAACTAGAAATGGGACTTGAATTTTCTCTTGGTTGGCCGAGAACAAGCTTGTTGGTTCTTCAACTTCTTGATATTTTCTAAGTGTGGGAAAATGAATAATGAAGACTAAGTGGTCATCTTTTAAGCCCCTTTGATGAATCATCCAAGTGTCCCTTGGCCCACACAAGTGTTGGACCAATAAAAATTGTCCACAAATTGTGTGGGCCAACTCCACTTCACACGGCCAACTAAGGAAAAGATGCATGATTTTTAACTTCCATTAATTCCAATTGTGGTCCCAAATTTTTCTAATTGTTCCATTCCAACAAATTCATGCACCACTTATAACTCAAAATAAAATCGAAGGTCAAAAATCCCGACTTTGTATCCCGGAATAGTTTTGTCCTTAACTTATCATAATTAATCCGGATTGTTCCAATGTAAAAAAATACGGGTTCTAACATCCTCCCCCTTAAGAACATTCGTCCTCGAATGTTAGATTAATCTTACGGGTCATACAAACAATTTGGGGGAGTTTCTTTCATCAACTGTCACAACAATTCATTTATTGATCAGCATAGTCAAGTAAAGAAGTTAGATTACCTGTAGGCACTGAAAACAAGTGAGGATACTTTTTCTTCATCTGCTCCTCAGCTTCCCATGTCACTTCCTCTCGGTTATTGTTCCGCACGGCAAAGGACTTTACGAGAAGCCACATCTTTGTTCCGCAACTTTCTACTCCGACGATCCAATATGGCTATATGGTGCCTTCAAGACGCCTCCTCTCGTGGACTGGATATCATCGTGAAAGACTCGGAAGTGGTCACCAATACACTTACGAAGCATAGAAACATGAAATACCGGTGTACCGCTCTCAATCAGTTTGGCAGATCTAACTCATAGGCAACCTTGCCTATTTTACGAATGATCTCGATAAGGCCCAATATATCTCGGACCGTAGCCTCCCTTTCTTGCCGAATCTCATAACACCCTTCATGGCGACACTTTCGGTGAAAACCCAATCGCGTCAACCAAACTCCAAAGGTCGACGGCGATTGTCCGCATATGATTGTCGACTCGAGCCGCTAACAACCGCTCTCGAATGAGTTTCCACCTTATCCACCGCCCGCCGGACCCACATCCGGGCCAATCAACTCGCCTCCCCCAACATCAAAAAACCAACCGATCGGTGACTTACACTTTCGCCATACAACGCCTCGTAAATGCTATCCGAATACCAGAGTGGTAGCTATTATTATGGGCAAATTCAACAAGCGGCAAATGATCATCCCGGTACCTACCGAAATCAATAACACAGCCCGGCAGTATCTTTCCAAATGTCCGAATAGTGCGCTCGGCACCGTCCCGTCGACCGGGGATGAAATGTCAGACCGAGACTCACTGCGTCCCAATCTTGCACGAAACGATCTCCGGTAAATTAGCTGTGAACCGGGCACCTCGTCGGAGATAATAGATATGGGAACTCCGTGAAGTCACACAATCTCCCCGATATAAAACTCCGGCATAATCCTCGCACTCGAGTAGTGGTCCGGACGAAGAAAATGGGCTGATTTTGTCGCCCGATCAACATAACCCAAATGGAATCATACCTCCACGGAGTGCGAGGTAAACACAGAATAAAATCCATATTAATGATCTCCCACTTCCGCGTCGGTATCTCCGTCTCTGCAATAGCCCGCCCGGGCCCGGTGCTCAATCTTAACTCCGTTGTGATTCGGACACCGAGTGACGAACTCGCTATATCTCTTTTCATACCATCCCACCAATATAAGCATCTAAGATCATGGTACATCTTCGTCGACCCTGGATGAACGAATATCGGGCATAATGTGCCTCGCCCATAACTCCGTCGGCCGCCGCAACCACGCAACGTCGGTACATAATCTACCACCGTGAAATAACACTCCATCGGTGAAATCTCAAACGCGGTCTCTCTAACGCGCCGGGCCGCATCTCTCGTACTTGTGCCGAATAGGATCCTCATACCGATGCCGCTTAATATCTTCTATAATAAAGGACTCGGCAATACCTCGAAGTTAAACCCCAACATCTCCCGAGGATCGACCAAGCGAACTCCAAGACTAGCCAACCGATGAATATCGCGAACCATTTCTTTCCTCTCTGATGCCACGTCTTCTAGGCTGCCCATAGACTTGCGACTAAGTACATCTACCACAACATTAGCTTTCCCCGGATGGTAGAGAATATCAACATCATAATCTTTTAACAACTCTAACCACCTCCTCTCGTCGCAAGTTCGACTCTCCTTAAAAGATGTCTTGGAGGCTCTTATGATCTGTGTATAAATATCAACGTGAACCCCATATAAGTAATGTCTCCACATCTTCAAAGCATGAATAACCGTGGCCAGCTCCAAATCGTGAGTAGGATAATTCTTTTCATGTTTTCTGAGCTGTCGGGAAGCATAAGCTATCACCCTGCCGTGCTGCATCAACACATACCCCAGAATAATACCCAGGCATCACAATACATCACATACCCATCCGCGACCCTCGAAGTGTCGAACCGGGAGCCGTAGTCAAATTCTCTTTCAGCAATCGGAAGCTATGCTCGCAAGCATCCGACCATTTGAAACTTAGCTCCATACCGAGTGACCTTGTCAAAGGCGGCGAAAACGAAGCAAATTTCTCTACGAATCTCCTGTAATAACCAGCCAATCCCAGAAAGCTACGCACCTCAGTTGGCGTCGTAGGTCTAGGCCAATTATTTACGGCCTCAATCTTCTGGGTATCCACCCGGACGCCATTGGCTCCAATAATATGTCCCAGAAATGCCACTGAAGATAACCAGAATTCACATTTAGAAAATTTAACATATAATTTCTGGTGCCGAAGTGTGCCAAGTACCGTCCTCAAATGGTACGCATGCTGCGCTTCTGACCGAGAATAAACCAGAATATCATCAATAAATACGATAACAAACATATCCAAGAACGGTCTGAATACCCGATTCATCAGGTCCATAAATACTGCTGGGGCATTTGTTAGCCCAAAAGACATCACTCTAAATTCATAGTGCCCATATCGGGTCCTGAATGCTGTCTTGGGAACATCCGCCTCTCGTACCCGTACCTGATGATAGCCTGACCGTTGTGTCTATCTTCGAGAAACACCTCGGCACCCGGTTAACCGATCAAACAAATCATCAATCCTGGGAGGGGATATTTATTCTTGATGGTTACCTTATTCGGCTGCCGGTAATCAATGCACATTCGCGGAGATCCATCCTTCTTTCTCACAAATAAAATGATGCGCTCCCCGGGGTGATGTCGGGCCTAGTGAAACCCTTCTCCAATAAATCTCTCGGCTACCTCCTTTAATTCTTTTAATTGCTATAGGTGCCATTCCGTACGTGGGAATAGAGATAGGTGAGTATACGGCAACAAATCAATAGCAAACTCTATCTCCCGCTCGGGGGAAGACACCGGAAGCTAAATCCGGGAAAATATCTAAGAACTCATTAACCACCGGACCGAGGCGAAGAATCGGTGCCTCCGCCTCTCTAAATCATGAACACGGACCGGATGATAAATATACCCCTTTCGATCATTTTCTTGCCTCGAGGTATGAAATAAACATACCCCGGCGATGTTTGTATTACTCGCTCACTTATGACCGGCTCCCCCGGAACCGGAAACGGACTATCTCCTTTTCGACGGTCAACATTAGCATAACAAGAAGCTAGCCAATCCATACCCATAATCACGTCGAACTCGGTACCATATCTAACTCTACCAAATCCGCCTTAGTACGACCACGTATAATCACCGAACAATCTCTATAAATCCGATCGGCTATAACGGTATCCCATACCGGTGTAGCTACCTCAAAGGCTCTATTGACTCCGATTCTATCCCAATCTTACTAGCAACAAGGGGAGAAATATATGATAATGTAGAACCGGGGATCAATCGGTGCATACACGTCTCGGAGAAAACCGCAATATACCGTGACGACATTAGGCGACGCCTCTCGGTCCTCGTCGGCCGGCTAATGCATAAATGTGGTTCGAAGGACCGATAGAACCGGAGAACCCACCACGACCCCCGCCTCGGCCTGCGATCGGGTGTACCTCGCCCGCCGGGGGCGCGCGCTACCGAGGATGAAGACAAACCACCTGGGCCGACCGATAGACCGAGTCGAACCGCCCAGAGCCACCCTTAACCGGACAGTCTCTCATCTGATGGCCCTGACGGCCGCAAGTAAGCACGTGCCCGTGCCGAAAGCACTCTGCGCTCGTCTCCCACAAAGAGGGAACACCTGGAGTGTCCCGGAGGTCTCATCCGATCGTCGGAACCTTCCGTCCGACCGTGAGCTCGAAACCTCGGGAGCCTCCGGCCGGCCACCGAACAACCCGCGCCACCCACCCCCCCGCCGAAAACCGCGGGGTGTGCCCCGTCGGCCGGCCGGGAGGGATATCTCGCCTCGCACGCCGCCGAGGCCGCCCGCTCGAAATCCCCGTAATACCCGCATGCATCCGGTCCTCCTGGCCGACCCCCGTCATCAACTCTATCGGCCGACGCCCCCCCCGCGTCCGTCCTCCATACCCTGGGCATGGGCCTGTAGCACGGCAATATCCATACCGGTCTGGGCCGCCAATACCAAACAGCTGTCAACGAAGTACTGATCTAGCTCCACTATATATCGGTGCATCCGGCCGCCATGCGCAACATATGTAGGCGCATATCCGGCCGCCGAATCAAACTCAAACCGTACTCCGTGGCTCGCCCCGGGGCCGTTCCGGCAGGAATCTGTCTACTCGGCTCGCCTCACCTCCGAGGGGCGAGAAAATGGGCCGAAGGCCTCTGTGAACTCGCCTCATACGGCTGGAGTGGCACCCTTGCCTCTGGACAGCATTGTCACACCCCGACCTTACTAGGGTGTGATGGGCACCCGACCCTCCTCAGAGTCGAGCGAACCCTTAAACGTCCACGTAATAAAACCGCCATTTCGAAAATTTCTAAGAAAACATGGAACTTTTCAAACAACAATCATTATACGGAAATACAACTCTTTTAACATTTACAATCTATTCGCACTTCCCGACGCACTATCCACGAGGACAGCATGTCGCAAAGTCTCTAACATATGCTAAAAACCATGACACGAACACTTTGACTCGGCAACACTCCGAACCGAGGTGGAGCTCGCCAATCTCGCGGGGACAACTTCTAACAAGTCTTCTCTTCATGCGGGTGTACCGCGTGGCATGAAACGCGGCCCCGAAGAAGGAGGGTCGGTACGGAATATGTACCGAGTATGTAAAGCATTACTAAAGCGTAAATCGGGAAAAAATACGACAAAAAGCAAGTTTAGGTCACCGACATGAATTAGATATTTAAATAAAATAGTCCCCTTCGGACGGCCGCTTCCGGCCTAACAATAATAATGGTGGCCCCCGGGCACCGAGGCTCGGCATGATGATAATGATGATAATGATAATAATAATAATAATAATAATAATAATAATAATAATAATAATAATAATAATAATAGTAGTAATAATAATATCAATCCCCCTTCGGTGCGCCGGTCCGAAAGCATACGTCTATCCGGCCCCATCGGACACGCTGGCCCCGACGTAAAATGATGGCCCCTTCGGGCATGCCGGTCCGACATACGTCTATCCTGGCCCCATCGGACATGCTGGCCCCGGCATCCTAGCCCCTTCGGGCATGTCACTCGCGGCATACGGCTACCCTGGCCCCATCGGGCATGCCACTCGCGACATAATACTAATCCTAGCCCCTTCGGGCATATTAATAATAGTAATAATAATAATAAAATATCGCACCCCCTTCGGAGTGGTTTTTAAAAAAGTTTTATAAAATATCACACTCCTTCGGAGTGGTTTTGTACGCACCCCTTCGGAGTGGTTTTAGAAAAAGCCCTAGAAAATAATATATCACACCCCCTTCGGGGTGGTTTTAAGAAAGCTTTAGAAAATAATATATCACACCCCCTTCGGAGCGGTTTTGAAAAGTTTAAATAATAAAATATCACACTCCCTTCGGAGTGGTTTTGAAAGGTTTAAATAATAAAATTTAAATAATAAAATATCACTTAATGGAGTCATCTATGAAGTTTCAAGGCAGTTCGATCACATTCCTGCAAGTTACGGACGTTTGAACATTTTCCAACAAAATATCAAGATTCTAGTTCAATCGCACTGAATGAATAGTGCTCCATTTCCGAGTTGGATTTCGATGAACAGAATAACCCCCGAGGCTCAAATTCAAGCCTAATCCACCTAAGACATGCCAAAAGAAGGAGAGGGATAGCTTCACATACCTTTCGGACGCCTTATGCTCGTTCAATCTCGAATCCCGTTTCGCCTAGAATCTGCAAATGGTCATGTTTACCAATTGTCATAGAGACTTTCAAATCTTCCATTCTTCATACTTGTTTACAAAAATTTGGGCAGCATCTCCCCGTAAACACACCATCCCAGGAATATGGCTCGGCAAATATCAACAACAATCCGAGAATGGAACATAACGGCAACAACCAACCCAATAACAACGTCAACAACAACAACAATCGAATTAAAACGCATTATAACATAAATAGTCTCCCTTTCCAAATAATGCAACAACTTCCAATCCAACCTTGCACTTACAAATCAATATCAATATTTTCATGTCCATATACTAATTTAGGATTATTCAAACATAGGCCAAGAATATTCCAAGCCATATATCCAATATACAACAAATTCCATATTCCATCCAAAGTTCCTACTTATGCAACAAAACCATCACAACACATTTTCTACTTACAAATTCATAATTCACAACAACAATCCACATCTTAACAACCTCATTTTCATAGTATCATAAAACCACATTATGATGACATAATTTCCTACAACCAATTTCCATGTCAACTCAACCCATTTCATCTTCATTTACATTATAAGGATCGTCACAACACAACTAACATATTTAACAAAATTAGTCTATTCCCATACATCACACGGCCATACTCTATATTTCCAAATCCAACCAATTTCATTCAACTTTCATCTCCAATATAAAGTCTATCATGACCACAACTAGAACACTTACATACAATTCAACTCATCTCATCTATACAACATTACACACACACGGCTACATGCACACATGCACACCCAACATGTAAACTTCCATATTTCCATACTTTCTACTCATTTCTACATTCCATAACATAAACAAAACCTTCATAACATAAAAAGGAAGATGAATTCTTACCCTTTTCCAATTATCTTCTTTCTTGACTTGAACTTGTAGCTTGCAAGAATAGTTGCTTTTCTTGCTCCAATGGCTACTTCACCTTCCTAGGGACCTTCCGATTAGTAGAAAATAATTTTTGAACAAATTTTTCCCAAGATTTTTCCTCCACCAAACATGGCCGAATAGGCCCTCATTTTTTTCTTCTCTTCTTTTTTTTCAAATTGTCTTGAACTCTCTAAGGGAATATGAGAAATATATCCTATTTATCCTTCTTTTTCCCACCATTCCTCCTTATTTATTTTTAAGTCCCTCAAATAAAAGTTATGGACACATGGGGTCTTCTCCCTTTTTCTTGAAACTTCTTGAAATTCCCAAGTATAAAAGATGACAAAAATGTGTTCCATAAGTCATATTTTGACTTATTTATTAAGATTCCATATGGGCCCACTTGGCCTATTATTTCATGAATTCCAAGTTTTCCAAAAATTAACCTTTAACCCCAAATTTTCCTTTTTGCCCTTAACCTTTCTCAATATTTCCGTACTACTAATATCCATAGATAATATTCATAACAACTTGTACATCGAAATAACTCTTGAAAGTGGTCTTGCCCTTAACTCGCCACGACTTCCTCGAAATATCCGAATGCATAAATTACGGGATATAACATCCTCCCCCCCTTTAGAACATTCGTCCTCGAATGTTCAACTGATCTCCTGGGGTGGTATGATACTCCGGGAGGATCCCTTCTTATAGTCATACTCATTCTCATACTCATTCTTCATACTCATTCTTGTTAAGTCCGACATGATATATTCTCCCCCCCTTTAAGGGGCTCCTTACACGCCAACAGTCCTCACGTTGGGATACACGTGTTCACTAATTTAATCACAATGAGGCATCATACGCATTCATATGTGTATACATAGTCATTATCAACTAATCCACAAAATGCTTCCAAACGTAGTTCAAGCCTATCCTAATTCCAAAGCCGTAGCGTACTTTCGTCTCTCTTCTCTAATCTCTTTGTCGCGTGCTAGGTGGCTCTTTTATAGTCTCCAACCATCTTGTACATTCTATTTTCCCATTTGTCTCTTGGATCGACATTTGTGGAAATTTTGGCATACTTCCTGGGGGGTCACCCATCATGAAATTGCTCCCACTCCGAGCACGCTTAACCCCGAAACTTTGGTGGGGTTTGGTGCCTTAACGCTAATATAATCGCATCCACTTCCTCATACAGCCTTTATTACATGATTTGGGGCTAGTCAAAGTTTCACAGATTCCGAGGCGTGTTCGCAACGCGTCTTTTCTCTTGCAATTACCGTTTTGCCCTTTTTGATTCCTAATGTGCACCTTCACTTCCATTCTCCCGACTTACATTTCAGTAGTACTTCAATGCTCTTATCTCATTCAACATGCCTCGTCCGCACCGTTGTTTACCATTGTACTTTGTAACTGTTGATGCCATAGATCGCTTTCTTTTGTCGACGTCGTCCTTCTGCTGAAATAAAAGGTTAGTACAAGGGACTTCATACCCTATGACTGGGCTCTATCGCACGATCTTAGATATGAAAGAAGGTCAACAATTCTCAGATATGAAAGAAGGTCAACAATCCCTAGATGCCCCGTAGCCTCTTGTTTATAAATGTGGCGCGCAACACATCATAAACAAGACTCTACCGGACACGACTTTGCAGACAACCCCTAGGACAGACCTGCTCTGATACCACTTTGTCACACCCCGACCTTACTAGGGTGTGATGGGCACCCGACCCTCCTCAGAGTCGAGCGAACCCTTAAACGTCCACGTAATAAAACCTGCCATTTCGAAAATTTCTAAGAAAACATGGAACTTTTCAAACAACAATCATTATCTGGAAATACAACTCTTTTAACATTTACAATCTATTCGCACTTCCCGACGCACTATCCACAGGACACTGTCTGCAAAGTCTCTAACATATGCTAAAAACCATGACACGAACACTTTGACTCGGCAACACTCCGAACTGAGGTGGAGCTCGCCAATCCTGCGGGGACAACTTCTAACAAGTCTTCTCTTCATCTGGGTGTACCTGCGTGGCATGAAACGCAGCCCCCCGAAGAAGGAGGGTCAGTACGGAATACTGAGTATGTAAAGCATTACTAAAGCGTAAATCAAAAAAAATACGACAAAAAGCAAGTTTAGGTCACCGACATGAATTAGATATTTAAATAAAATAGTCCCTTCGGACGGCCGCTTCCGCCTAACAATAATAATGGTGGCCCTTCGGCACTGCCGCTTCCGGCATGATGATAATGATGATAATGATAATAATAATAATAATAATAATAATAATAATAATAATAATAATAATAGTAGTAATAATAATATCAATCCCCTTCGGGTGCGCCGGTCCAGCATACGTCTATCCTGGCCCCATCGGACATGCTGGTCCCGACGTAAAATGATGGCCCCTTCGGGCATGCCGGTCCGACATACGTCTATCCTGGCCCCATCGGACATGCGGCCCCGGCATCTAGCCCCTTCGGGCATGTCACTCGCGGCATACGGCTACCCTGGCCCCATCGGGCATGCCACTCGCGACATAATACTAATCCTAGCCCCTTCGGGCATATTAATAATAGTAATAATAATAATAAAATATCGCACCCCCTTCGGAGTGGTTTTTTTTTAAAAAGTTTTATAAAATATCACACTCCCCTCGGAGTGGTTTTGTACGCACCCCCTTCGGAGTGGTTTTAGAAAAAGCCCTAGAAAATAATATATCACACCCCCTTCGGGGTGGTTTTAAGAAAGCTTTAGAAAATAATATATCACACCCCCTTCGGAGCGGTTTTGAAAAGTTTAAATATATATCACACCCCTTCGGAGTGGTTTTGAAAGTTTAAATAATAAAATATCACACTCCCTTCGGAGTGGTTTTGAAAAGTTTAAATAATAAATTATCACTTAATGGAGTCATCTATGAAGTTTCAAGGCGAGTTCGATCACATTCCCGCAAGTTACGGACGTTTGAACATTTTCCAACAAAATATCAAGATTCTAGTTCAATCGCACCGAATGAATAGTGCTCCATTTCCGAGTTGGATTTCGATGAACGAATAACCCCCGAGGCTCAAATTCAAGCCTAATCCACCTAAGACATGCCAAAAGAAGGAGAGGGATAGCTTCACATACCTTTCGGACGCCTTATGCTCGTTCAATCTCGAATCCCGTTTCGCCTAGAATCTGCAAATGGTCACATTTACCAGTCACTATTCATGAGACTTTCAATCTTCAACCTTCCAATACTTGTCTACCAAAAATTTGGGCAGCATTTCCCCCGTAAACACACCATCCCGAGGATATGGCTCCCAAATATCAACAACAAGAGAATGGAACTCGGCCAAATCAACAATAACCAACCCAATAACAACGTCAACAACAACAACAATCGAATTAAAACGCATTATAACATAAATAGTCTCCCTTTCCAAATAATGCAACAACTTCCAATCCAACCTTGCACTTACAAATCAATATCAATATTTTCATGTCCATATACTAATTTAGGATTATTCAAACATAGGCCAAGAATATTCCAAGCCATATATCCAATATACAACAAATTCCATATTCCATCCAAAGTTCCTACTTATGCAACAAAACCATCACAACACATTTTCTACTTACAAATTCATAATTCACAACAACAATCCACATCTTAACAACCTCATTTTCATAGTATCATAAAACCACATTATGATGACATAATTTCCTACAACCAATTTCCATGTCAACTCAACCCATTTCATCTTCATTTACATTATAAGGATCGTCACAACACAACTAACATATTTAACAAAATTAGTCTATTCCCATACATCACACGGCCATACTCTATATTTCCAAATCCAACCAATTTCATTCAACTTTCATCTCCAATATAAAGTCTATCATGACCACAACTAGAACACTTACATACAATTCAACTCATCTCATCTATACAACATTACACACACACGGCTACATGCACACATGCACACCCAACATGTAAACTTCCATATTTCCATACTTTCTACTCATTTCTACATTCCATAACATAAACAAAACCTTCATAACATAAAAAGGAAGATGAATTCTTACCCTTTTCCAATTATCTTCTTTCTTGACTTGAACTTGTAGCTTGCAAGAATAGTTGCTTTTCTTGCTCCAATGGCTACTTCACCTTCCTAGGGACCTTCCGATTAGTAGAAAATAATTTTTGAACAAATTTTTCCCAAGATTTTTCCTCCACCAAACATGGCCGAATAGGCCCTCATTTTTTTCTTCTCTTCTTTTTTTTTCAAATTGTCTTGAACTCTCTAAGGGAATATGAGAAATATATCCTATTTATCCTTCTTTTTCCCACCATTCCTCCTTATTTATTTTTAAGTCCCTCAAATAAAAGTTATGGACACATGGGGTCTTCTCCCTTTTTCTTGAAACTTCTTGAAATTCCCAAGTATAAAAGATGACAAAAATGTGTTCCATAAGTCATATTTTGACTTATTTATTAAGATTCCATATGGGCCCACTTGGCCTATTATTTCATGAATTCCAAGTTTTCCAAAATTAACCTTTAACCCCAAATTTTCCTTTTTGCCCTTAACCTTTCTCAATATTTCCGTACTACTAATATCCATAGATAATATTCATAACAACTTGTACATCGAAATAACTCTTGAAAGTGGTCTTGCCCTTAACTCGCCACGACTTCCTCGAAATATCCGAATGCATAAATTACGGGATAT